>NW_027069816.1:240658-250705 GCF_002906115.3 Quercus suber
TTTGCGAAAAGTGGGATTGCATAAATTTGTTTAGAGATTGTCATCAGTGGCAGGCGCATGTGAAATGTGAATGCGTATAATAGGTGAATGGAGACTTTTAGGCTTTTTTTTTTTTTTTTTTTTGGGTGGGGGGGGGGGGGGGGGGAAGGAAATAGAAATTATCCACTGTCATTTGTTTCATTGAATAATGCTAGAGATACAAATTTTTTTATAATTTTTTTTTACAAACTACTAATGTGGTGAGTGGTTATTAGTAAATGAAAAAGTTATGTTAATAGTAGGCATAGGTGAAAACAAATAAGGTGACTGTAGCATTACTCTTGTTTGATTAGAAGCGAATGGAGGGGAGAAATAAAATGTGGGGAGAAACGATTTCTATAGGTACCACCAATTTTTTACTTTTAACTTTCCCTCCATGTCCATAAAATTACTCTTATACTTAGAGGTAGCAAAATTTGACACAACTCAAGACACGAAACGAAGTTAGCAGGTTATGGGTTGAAACTTAACGGGTTAGTGTCATATTCGGATTGACACAAATGACCTATTTAATAAAATTATTGTGTTCAAGTCCAACCCACGAAACCCGTTTGATCCATCTGTCTCATTTAACTAAATATCATTTTACTAATATTCCCTTCAAAACCATAGGTATATAAACTTATTAGTTGTTGTGTTTTTTTTTTTTTTTTTTTGACTTATTGTGATTTATTATTTGTGATATTGAGATATGTTTTACCTTTGAATGATTATTTGTAATACAGTTACTCACTAGTTTTAAATTTTATATTAAAAAATATATTTGTTTGATTTTTCATAGTTCAAATTAATTGGGTTAATACTAAAATTTGTAATTTTTTTTGCTTTGATAAAATCTGACAAATGGGTCGACACCACTAACCCATTTAATAAATATGTTGCGTTAGGGTTGAAGATTTTTAACCTGTTTAGTAAACATGTTGGGTTAGGGATGACTCATGACTTATATAGTCAAATACTCATTAATCAACACGACGCAAACTTGACACATGAACAGGAATTGCCACTCCTACTTATACCTTTAAAAGTTTTGACTTTTTGTGTGAAATTTCATTTATATCCTTATTTCTTTATAAATTAAAATGATAAAAGTGTAAAATACATTATTTTTCTTTCATTTATCTTTTCCTTTACATCCAAACACATATTTTCTTTTCTCTTTATTTTTCATTTGTCTTCCCATATACTTTTCTCTTCTCTTGCCATCCCTTTCCTTCTCCTTCCTCTAACCAAACACAGCCTAAGATTTGAGCACGAGCTTTTAAAAAAAAAAAAAAAAAAAAAAAATCCTAGGACCAATCATAAAAGGGAAGAAGAAGAATAAGATTTCATCATCATCTTTTGGGTGGTTGATGGTAGGGTACATATTTAGCCTTTCCGAAGCTTCTAAACTCTAAAGTATTACTAAATCTACTTTATAGCCACCAATGTGAAAGGCAAATAAATATAATTCTTTTCTGTCTTTCAGTCATTCGTTTTTTTTTCCTTGACGTGTGATAAATTATATTTCTTTTGATAACATTGGGGAAGAGAGATTTTAAATTTGGATATCTTTATAAAAAATATTAGAATGTGTCAATTAAAATTCTTAGCTTGATAGGCTATAATTAGTGAAGTATAGAATAAAGTGTACATATTGGGACAAAGAATTTTTATTAATAGATAGGTTTTAGAATCCGGGACTGTTTTTAAAATTTGGTTGGGCTACTAATGAAATAAGTTCAAGACAATGAGAACATTTGTAGGATGTAATATGTATAGAAATTGTCCTGTAATTTGTAACAACGAAAATGACCAACAATGGTGTTTCCATAAGAAGAGCACCATTCATTTCAAGCCAATGTTTCATTAGACAGGGGACAATCAAAACGATCATTTAGCAATTCTTTTCTGTTTTTTATTTTTATTTTTTTAAAAAAATTAAAAACTATTTTTAAAACTTGCTATCAATCAGGTCCAGCATCTCCAATAGATAGTCTATATATTTGTTTGGATAGCGCGTTTGCGCGTCTATGTTTGCAACTTTCAGTGTTTTCCTCTTCTTTTTTTTTTTTTTTTTAGCCGCATATGTTGAATTGTAGTAGCACTGTTCAAGGGACAAATATCACTATTCATTCTGTAGCAACTAGCAACACTGTTTATGAGACCCACAACCACTTTATTCAGAAAAAATATTAAAAATGGATCCCACGGTACTATTCACATATTTAAAAATTATTTTACTATAGTGTTTTCAGTTTTAGCAAAAATAAGTTGTATCCAAACGGACCTTATATCTATTTTTTGGAGAGAAAAACCCGTTGTTCACCCTCCAACAGATTCTTTAAATCCAAAATTTTTTCAAATATTTTTTGAAGTTGCTACAGTGCTTCTCTAGATACAAAGAAAACTGTAGCAACTCCAAATGAATTTTTATACTTAAAAAATTCATATATCTCAATAAAAAATAAAAAAATAAAAAAAATTCTTTCTCTCTCCTCTCACAGCTACGAACACAACGGCTACAAACACAACAATCTTTCTCTCAAACATCTCTAAACTCAAGTATAATCAGATTATCATAATACAAACTCAAAAAAATTAAAATTAAAATTAATCAAATCATAAAAAATAAAATAAAATAAAACAGAAGCCATTTGACCCATCTGGACTGCATTGGGAACGATGATGAGTGACGGCTCTAGGCTTGGCCAACTGCTTTGGGACGAAGATGACCCATCTGGACTGCGTTGGGGACGAATGTTCTGGAATCAAGTAAAAAAAAAAAAAAGAGCGAGAGAGTTGGAAAAAAAAAAAAAAAGAGAATGAGAGATGCTGGAATGTTCTTGAATGAGGGAGAAAAAGAAAATAAAAGAAGGGGGTGATAGAGATAGGACAACGGGTCCATTTGGATACAGCTTATTGTTGCTTAAAACTGATTGTTGTTGAAAACACTGTAACAAAATAATTTTTAAATGTATGAATAGTATCGTGGGACCAATTTTTAATATTTTTAATACGTGAACAGTGCATAAACAGTGCATGAACAGTGCACACACTGTTCATGCATAGTACTTTTGTCCCCAAAAGTCAATAACACCGGCTAAAAAAAAAAAAAAAATGAAAACGCAACGCCACTTTAAGTGAAACAAAGTGCTATCCAAACCGGCACAACGTGTGTGGAGGAGAAAAAAAATAGAAAGAAAAAAGAAATGAAACGAAAAGTATGGATGAAATGAAATGAGAGAAAGGAGAAATAATATAAAGAATAAAAAATCCTAATTGAGAAATGTTACCACAATATTTTCACAATAAATTTTAAGTAACAAATTGTTATTAATTAATATTGGTAAGTAAAAAAATAATTTCAATTGTGGGTTCAAATTAGAACTAGTAACAACTTTCCACAAAAATTTTGTTGTGAAAGTATTGCGAAAAATGTTATGGATGTAAACTTCTCATTGAAAAATATAATTGTTAGGAATGAATACAGGAAGAATAAATGATGATTAAAAAAAAAAAAAGAATAAATGATGAAATAATATTTAAATGAGATGGAGAAAAGGATAAAGAATATGTTGGAAAGTATATTTGAAAAAATAGGTAGATAAAATTTAAATATCACTGTTCATTGTTCAAACAGTACAATAATTTGGCTAATCTGCTGGAGATGCTCTTGAATTGGGCTTTGAGGCTTCTCTTGATGATGGGAGATGCTTTGATTTCTTGGGGGCTGTTTGGTTGATGAGTTTAAACAATATTACACGTATTTTTACATACTTTTTTACCCACACATATTTTCAAAAAATATAAACAACGTTACTAGAACAATATTACCAAACAGGTTGATTTCTTTCATTAATCTTGGGTTGTCTTAGCATTTGTGGTTCAGTTCTCAGTGGAAATTGGTGGATTGGTTTTGATTTATTTTAGTGTACATACTATTTTGGATTAATCCAGTAAAAGAAATAAGTATCTCATAAGTACTCGCTTGAAAATTTTAAACTACATGGCGAAGAGCATTCGCGTAAATAGTTATATTATGGAAATTTGAAACTGCTTTTCATTCAAGAGTGGGAGAAGAAGAAGATGAAGATGAAGTTGGCAACTTGGCATTAAGAAGAAGCTGGCATTAAGGCGGTTTTGTATTGTGTTAAATGTTAATTCCTTAGTCTAGGATTTCTCTCACCGTAATAAAAGAATGCAATACCCACAAGAAAAGAAAATAAATCAATTGTTCAAAAAACACCAGTGTGCATAAATCCAAACAATAACAATGTGCTTAATTTTTTCAATTCTTACCACGTTGCCAGCTAACTTTGGCATCCAAATCATTCTCTACATTTATATTGTTCATGGATCATGTTGGATTGGGTATTTTTAATCCGACGTGACTTTTCGGATTGAAACTTTTTTAACTCAACTTAACCCATGAGAAATCTAGACACCAATCCAATCCAACTTGTAGGAGTCAAGTTGGGTTGAATCGTCGAGTTGGAGCCATTTTTTCAAACCTGATAAAAAATGTGGTTATTCAATATTTAGGCATTAATCAATAAATTTTTATAATTTATACGGTTTAGTCTAATATTCCAATTTCATCAAAACTAAGTTTCAAAATACCAAACAAAATAATTCAAAATGAGTCTGAAAATTCAAAATAATATAGTTAAAATACATATGTTTTTTAAATTAGGGGAAATTATAGTAAACCCACTAGGTCATGGGTGGAGCTACTCGATTTAAAGATCAATCCATCAACCCATAAATAATAAATAAATAAATTGTCAAGTTGGATCAAATTCATGGAAATAGTGATAGGTTAAATGCATACCCCTAATATTGTTAATGCTTCTAGTTTTTTAATTTACTAATAGTGGTCGTCTTATTGTGGATCTTTTCCAATGTATATTGTGCCTCTCTTTTTTTTTTTTTTTTTGAGAAACTAGACCAAAAAGCCTAGGACTTTGAGGGCATTTGGCCTCTGCGTTTTCAGTGTGCGTCCACGTTTGAGTTTTTCCTTTTTTTTTTTTTTTTTTTTCACCAGTGAACAGTAAAATCACATGATTTTACTGTAAAGAAGAAAAAACACTGTTTATGCACTGTTTAGTACTGTTCACAGCACTGTTTACGCACTAAAAAATATTAAAAATAGGTCCCACAGTACTATTTACACATTTAAAAATTATTTTGCTACAGTGTTTTCAGTTTTCAGTTTTCAGTTTCAACAACAATAAGTTTAATCCAAACAGACCCTTTATTCCAAAACAAAACTTAATGAACGTCACGATACACAAGCAGGACAATATCAGCTGGCATATCACCTAACCAAACCCGAGTCCCAATCACTAATTTTGCTTTATTAGCTAGAGCAGCTAACCAAACCCGATTCCCAATCACTAATTTTGCTTTATTAGCTAGAGCATCAGCAATAGAATTACAAATATGACTAACATGAGAGAAAGCTACAAACTGAAAAGCAGCAACTTGCAGCCTAGTATCTTCTAAAATGTTACCATAACTGGCCACCTCACCATTTGCATGAATACGAGCTCTAATGATGACAGCAGAGTCTCCCTCAAAGACCACTCGGGTTACACCAATCTCAAGAGCAAACTGAACAGCTTGCAAACAAGCTAATGCCTCTACATCAGCCATGGATTGGGCAAGAGGGATGGATGAAGACAGAGCTCCCAATGCAACACCTTCACTATCACGAGCAATAATACCTATACCTGCCCTACTTGAAGCACGATACACCGCAGAATCAAAATTAACCTTGTAGCATTGGGAATCAAGGGGACGCCACTGCTACATCAGGGGTAACTAGGGTGGTGCTAGTTCCTCGGTCTGGGCTTGAAGAAATTCCTGCAAAAAGCTACCTGCTTCACTGTAAATGCTGGACACTGGAAGGGTAGGTCGGCCAAAATGAAGGGCGTTGCACCTATTCCATATCAACCAAACTACAATTATGAAGATCTCAGCTCGAAACTCATCTTGGCAATACAAAAACCTAGAGAGCAAGTCACTAAAACATGCAAGTGGAGATGGAACCGATTGGTGGAACCATTCTAGAGAGGTCCACACTCCAATAATATCCTTACAAAACCAGACAGCATGTAATGTATCTTCCGGGTGATCATTGCACAGTTCGCAGCTGATAGTTGGGACGATGTGGCGCTAGTGGAGATTCACCATAGTTGGCAAAGCATTGTTGCAACTCTCCAAACAAAATGTTTAATTTTATAGGGAACCCGAAGTTGCCATATGCTCTTCCAGAATTTTCTCTGAACTTCCAGATTTAAGCTGCCTGCATTAGACACAGATTCACAAGAGACAAGCAACTTATATGCACTGCTAGGTAGTAAACATACCAGAAGGTGTATGAGCCCAAATAATGCGATCTACAGGGCGTCGAATGTTCAGAGGAATACCCATGATAATTTCAGCTTCATGGGGTAAAAAAAGTTGTTATACCAACTCAAATTTCCACAAGGCTCTGTCTTGATCAATTAGGACACTGACTTTCGAATCCACAGCGACCTGGAAGAGGGGGAGAGATGACTGCTCTGTTTGCTTGGCCAGGTAGCCACTTGTCCTCCTTAATCCGCACTGCATCTCTTATTCCTATATGCCATACCATACCTTTTCGAATCACATTCCTAGCACTGATGATACTTTTCCACGCATAGGACCCCGTAATTGAATCTTGTGCCTCTAAAATAGAACACTCCGGGAAAAATCTTGCCTTAAAGACACGGTGGCATAGGGAATTAGGATTGTTGATCATACGCCTACTTGTTTCGCCAATAAAGCCTCATTGAACTTCTCAATTTCTTTGAACCCCATCCCACCTACCTCCTTAGCTTCACATAAATGCTCTCATTTTACCCAATGAATTTTCATGTTCTCACCATTATAACCCCATCAAAATTTACGGATCAAGACTTCCAATTCCTTAATAAGCCCCTTAGGGAGTTTAAAGCAGCTCATAGTATACAATGGAATTGCCTGGATTATGGATTTGATCAAAACTTCCCTATCTGCCTGAGACAAAAGTTTTTCTTTCCACCTTTGGAGTTTTTTTGCATACCATTTCTTTAATGTAGATGAAACTTTTTTTCTTCACTCTACCCATTAGCACTGACAAACCCAAATATTTTTCAAAGTGACGAATAGATGGAACACCTAAAATCTGTTGTATCCGAACCTACACATCATGCGAAGTATTGGAGCTAAAGAAAACATTAGTTTTATCACGGTTTATCTTCTGCCCTGAACCTCTCTCATAGATAGCCAAAATATCAAGGATTTTCTAGCATTCTTCTTCTTTTGCATGGCAAAATAATACACTATCATTTGCAAAAAATAAATGTGATACTTTTGGGCCGTTTCTACAAATGGCCACCCCTTGGATATGCCCCTCCGATTTAGCCTTATTCAATAAACTTTGCAACCCCATTGCACACATTAGGAAGAGGTAAGGCAACAGTGGGTCACCTTGACGTAGACCACGACTAGGTTTGATATGGCCTACAGGTTGCCCGTTCAGAATTATAGAATATGAGACAGGTCTTATACATGACAACAGGAGACTAACCAACCTCTCCCCAAGCCTATGATGTCGCATGGTTTTCTTCAAAAATTCTAATTCCACCCTGTCATAGGCTTTGCTTATATCAAGCTTGGGCGCCATATGACCCACCTTCCCTTTTGTTTTTTACTTTAGATAATGAAGAGTTTCAAAAGCCATGAGTACATTGTCTGAAATAAGACGACCAAATAAGAATGCACTTTGAGATTTAGGAATAGCACTTGCTAGGAATTTTTTCAGCCGGTTCACCAGCACCTTAGAAATCAGTTCGTAAACAACATTGCAAAGACTAATGGGTCGATAATTAGAGAATTTTTTTGGGGTGTTTTATTTTTGGAATCAGGGAAATAAATGTAGAGTTGAGCAATTCCAGCTCCACACCAGTATTAAGAGCATTAAGCACAACAGACTTTATATCATGACCCACAATATGCCAAAAAGATTTATAGAAAATAGGGGACATATCGTCGGGGCCTAGGGTAGTAAAGGGTGACATTTGATTGAGAACAATCCGAACCTCATCAACATGGAAGTCTCGGCCAAGCATCACAGCTACCTCCTTGGTAATGGCAGGTTGGATTCCATTAAGAATATCATTGAAACCTGAAGGATTTAAAGTGGTATAGATAGTCCAAAAATACTCTTCTATAATGCCACCCATGCGTGCTTCATCCTCCACCCACACACCCTCACCATCCTCCAACCCAACAATGAAGTTTCGATGATTCTGTTGATTTGCCCGATAGTGAAAGTAACGAGTATTGCTGTCACCTTCCTTAAGCCATACATTTTGAGATCGCTGCTTCCACATACTTTCTTCGCTACTTTTGAGCTTTTGAATCTCTTCTCTCAGTGCATAAACTCTATTCGGTTTTGTTCTATAGCTGCCATCTTCTTCTGATGTTTTCAGATCTTAAAGTTTTTTAGCCAATGTATTTTGAACATGATCGAAACAATTTTTATTCCACACCATCAGATTGTCTTGACACGCCATGATCTTTCTATTTAAACCCCAAACTAAATCAAACACAAGCAGCTCTCCCTAGGAATCTTTTATCACCACTTCACAAGAAATGTCCTTTAACCACATCGATTCAAACCGGAATGGTTTACCTTTCCTATAGAATCGTTTAAATTCAGAATCTGAGCAAAGCAAGATTGGTTTATGGTTTGAATGGAAGGCTTCAAGATGATGTATTCGAGAAGTGGGGAACGTAAAATCCACTCTATAGTTGCCACACCCCTATCCAAACGAATCCAAGTGTTTTGGTCACCTAGTCTACAGTTGCACCAAGTGAAAGGGTGCCCATTAAAACTAAGATCCTTTAGCCAGCAGTAATCCAAAGCATCCCTGAAACCTTGCATTTGTCTCTCTGGTCTATCCAACCAACCCTGTTTCTCATCCGCTAACAAAATTTCATTAAAGTCACCCATACACTCCTAAGGCAACGAGGAGCGGTGGCTCAAAGCTTGAAGGAGAGCCCAGGAGTTTTCCTGGTTGGCTGTGTCAGGATCTCCATAGAAACCTGTGAAACGCCAAGCGTCATCCACTCCTTGGTTAATAATAACATCAATGTGGCGATTGGAGAAAGTCTAAACATCCACAGCAATCTTAGACTTCCAATACAGAGCGAGGTCACCACCTATATTGACACATGGAATAAAGAAAAGATTAGTAAAGTGAATCTTTCTACCAATTCTTTCCAAGGTAGATTTATCAGCTTACTAAAGGCTTCTTAGGCAACCCAATTCATCTCCATCCAGTGGGAAAAAAACTTTAAAAAAATATATACATACACAATCCATCAATCTATAAATAAATAAATGACAAAACTTAGATACAATATTTTAGATACTGTTCCTTAGGTTCTCCTCTTAAGATTCAGCTACGTTGCTACTTAACTAAAAAATACACTTCCATTCCATGAAAAAAAATCTACATAGCAAAATTTTAAAAAGGGAGCAACGAACAGTATCTAAGTACTTTATCTAAATCTTGCTCAATAATAAATACATAAACTGTGGAGTTGATCATGTTCATGGCAAATAGTGATAGGTTGAATGCATACCCCAATATTGTTAATGATTCTAGTTTTTTAATTTACTAATAGCGGCCATCTTATTTTGGATCTTTTCCTGCGTATATTGTGCTTTCTTTCTTTTTTCGGCTGGAAAATATGTTTTATTAACAAAAAGAGGGATTACTAAAGACTTCTCAGGCAACCCAATCCATCTCCATGCAGTGGGAAAAACCTAGCCTGGGATCGAGGAGATGGGCTGGGCTTGAGGGGCTTCCAAAAATAAACTGATGAAAGAGGCTACCCAAAAAAGTATCATTTGTGGCACACAAACACTGAGGCAAACAAATTTTAGGTACCCATGGTCTGCATATATTATAGGAAAAAGTGTCTTTCATGTTTTTTTTTTTTTTTTTG
>NW_027069816.1:262685-269663 GCF_002906115.3 Quercus suber
AAGGGGGGGGGGGGGGGGGGGGGGGAACGTCCTTCCACACTCCATGAATCCTCTAACAAAACAGGAAACACGTCCCTCCAGCTCTCCAAGCCCCTTCAACAACCCTGCCAGGATTGTGACAAAAGTTTGAAGAGACGGGACGGCCTTGGATGGGAGTGAGGACACACAGGCCAAAGGTCCTCCTTCCTCGGCCGAGAGCCATTATGGCTGTAGCCCGCGCCAGACTTCCGGCGCGGCAGAGTTTGGGCGTCATCTCGATGGTGTCGTGCATGGCGATCAAGAGGGAAGTCCTTGAAGTACGTAACGCCCTTCTCCGAGGCGCACCCATGCCTGCCCCTCAGACTGGCAGTGACTTGCGCCTGGCCTGTCCATCGGTGGAAACTCGCAAGATCACGTCATGTCCGGTGCCCGGGTGTTACCGTCTCCAACGGCCAACCAACGTGGGGCTGGGAAAGAATCAAGGGAACATCATGGGGAGGGGTCGTTAGGTGCCCATACATCTGCTCCTCTCTTCTCGCCGGCACCACCCGCACCGGCCCGGGGGTCATTGGCAGCCTTAAAACAAGCCTGCCTCAGCCCCCTTCTCTAAAGTTAGTTTTAAAACAGGCCCGTCTGGGCCTCTATTTGTAGCATTAGCTTTAAAACACGCCTGTCTAAGCCTCTGTTTGTATCTTGTATTTACTTTTCGATTAATAAAACGTTGTTGTGTTTGTTTACTTCTCCTATTCTTCTGAATTTCTTACTTTCCTGCAACGATCATATCTTGTGCAAAAGCGTTATTGTTGGTTGTTACTTCGTTCTTTTTTTTTTTTGAAGTCGGGATACCTTGCGCAAGCCCCCAACGGTGGAAATCGCTAGCCGTTGCACCTGCTAACGCCCTAGTCCTTCCCACAGACGATGCCAATTGTAGGGGCTCAATTTGGAAAAACTCTTATAAATAAAAAGGAAATTCATCCTGTAAGCCCAAACAATACATTTTTAGAGGATGGGTTCAAGAATTAGGCCCTAACAAACGGACAACGCCCAAAAAAAGACTTCCCCCTCCCGTTGAAGGCTGGCACACTAAGGTTACTCATCAAGGTTTCTCCTCGGCGAGGATCCGAGGATCCTCTTCCCGGAGATCCCTCTTTCACTGTTCTATTGGTTCCCCTTATATAGCCCTCTTCTCACCATCTCTTTCTTCCACCTGTTGATCATCCGCGTGCTTCCCTCCTAACCGTTCGTCCCATCGACTGTGTTATCAGTAATCATGTGATTTGTAGTGGCCAAGGTTACCTTGTCCAGGAGTCACATCTCCATTAGTGCGGTCAGGGGATTAGGTGAGCGCATTTATTGCGAAGATGACAACCTGTCCTGGGCTTGTTCCCCCACTTGGTGCTATCCTTGGTCCACTGAGGACAGGGTCATCCTCGGTAGGGTCCTTACAGCCCAGGCCTCTACACAATGTCCTCGGGCGATTCTCCATCCTCGGCATGGGCCTTGAGCAGGGTGTAAAATGGGCCGAGGCTATCAGACTTTCAGGCCCCACAGTTACCTAGCCTGACCCGACTTGAAATTGTCAGTTATTACTCGATATGTCATGTGGTAAAGGGAATTGGGCCAGATTTTCCCCAGAACCCAAAATTATCTAGTTGAGTTTGGGTATTATCTGAATCTAACCCTTATTATTATAAATTTAAAAAATAAAATTGAAGCTTGAAAAAAATACCAAATTAGTTCAAGTTATATAATCTGATTGCCTTAGAGTGGCATTTGAACTTATAATTTTGACTTTAACCTCTTAACAAATAGACAAATAGTTCATCCTTTATATGAGAGAGAGAGTATTATGACTAAAACTTGAAGCACAAAAATATACCCAGCAATTATGAGTTGACTAGAGTTAGTTAATGGAAAATAAATAAAAATAAATGTGAACCATGTTACCAATATTGGCTATTTACTATCAATTGATTTTCTTAGCATTATGACCCCATTAAAATGATGTTCAAATGCTATATACTGTATATTGATATTTCCTTATTATAGGGTTTGTTTTCAAATGAATCCTTAATTTGGAAATTGTTATTTAGAGATTAAATTCAATAAGGATGTGGTGTAAAATCTAAATTTTACCCCTCTAATCCTAACATGTCCATTATAATATATATTTGAAAATCCAAATTAAATGTGAGTTTATTTAGATGTTATTTTGTTTAATAGGATGTATTGAATTTTAAGTAAAAATCTGATGTGGCAATCTCTTATTTGATAATGTAAAACATAGATTTTACACCTCATCCTTACCAAATTCGACCGCTATTATTTATAATATCATGTATTACCAAGATTAACAAGTCAACTATCAAATTTATATTCAAAGTTGTTACCAAGTCTCCTTCGTGATTTTCCATATATTATTGCACATAATTTTTTTTTTTTTTTTTAAGAAAGCAATACGTAAATACTAAACATTCAAAGTTGCTAAAAACTAATTAACGTGATTTTAAATTTACCATAACTGTTGACAATTACAGTTTGTTTAGTAGGAACAATTAAAAGGCCCAAAAAGAGAAAGTGAAAGTCTTGTTTGTGGGTCAACTTTTGGTAGTTTTTTTTTTTTTTTTTTTTTTAGATAATTACAATATGCTGCTAATCCTATCGTTCAAACCCTTTCCTCCTTAGACCCCTCAAGCACTTTGTGCATGGGGAGGTGCCAATTCAACTACAAGATCTTTTGGCAACTTTTGGTAATAGAATAATAGTAATTGGCTATCAAGTATTTGATTTTAATTTGAAAAATAAAAAACTAATGTCAATGTAAAATTAAGTGGGTTCCAGTTAGCGCAACTTGTAAATTCTTTTCCTAAAAAAAAAAAAAAAAAAAAAAACTTGTAAAATCTTTGATATTTGAATAAGAAATCTAAAATTCAATCCCCTCCTAGATCAAAAACTGATTAGTGTCTTGGTTTAATGATAAAAAATGCAATCATTAAAAATAATAATAAAAAAGAACTAAAAAGTATAAATAAAAAAGGGCAAAAAAAAGAAAACCGAGTTCAAGTATCCGCGAGTAAAAATTAAGTACAAATATTTAATAGGTATCGAGATCTAGGTATCCATGGGTAAAAGTTTCGGGTTGGATATACCCAACAAACAAACATTGATCAAACAAGTGTAACCCAAATAATCAGCAAGAATTGAAAATAAAGAAAAGTTTAGGAAGCTAATTTCCAATGGGTTGAAATCAACGGTCACTAACAGCTTTCAAACGCGAGACAAGACAAAACTTGTGACACATATGATATAAATAAGACCAAAGTTTATATTAGGCTCTGTATCTTAAGATATCTAAGGAGGTTCCCAATATTTTATAAACACGAGAATGAGCTCACTCCTAGCCAATACAAGACTCACAACAAAAGTCAAAGTGGTTGGAACACACCTACACCAACATCAATGTCCCTAGAGTAGGCTTGTGTTATTATTATTGTTTTAATAACATTATGATGATTTTTTGCCTCATCTATTGACGTGTTGACGCATTTATTTGCTAATATAAAAATTATAGGCTTTATGGGCATCCACGGAATCCATTACATGGCACAGATGGTAGTGAAAAAAATTTCAGGTTTCAGTTTTTGTTTGACCAATACTTACGGTAGTCAATGTGAGATATATTTGTAGAATGTTTAGAGGTAGCTAGGGAATGATTGTCCACGGGCGGGCTAGAATATGATAGTCACCAGAAAATAAATTTCTGCATGCTAAAAATACAAATTATCACAGAACCACTTTGATATTATATTTCTCCACAAGAGAGCCATTTAGATATACATTGCACTGTGAATCATAGCTTTACACGACATAAATGTTAATAGATATCGATGGCTGATAGAAAAAATTGTGAATTTTTGCACATCAGATCCCTGCCCCTAAATAAAAGAATGATGAATAAAACATAAAAATAAGACAACCTCTACATCTTTTTTTTAAACAGACTGCTAAAAAAAGGCCTTATAAAACGCTTCTTGTTTGGTTTACCATGCATTCTTGTGTGGATATGGTCATACTCTTCCCTCCCTCTCTAATGGTGGATCTTCCTCAAGTTTTCGGCTTAACCTCCTTTCGAAACCTCTGTAAATTTTACAAATCTCTTATCAAAAAATGGTCTCGAAGCAAAAATTCATCTGCAAATGAGTCCCAAGTTGAACCCGATTTAGAAGCTCAAAAGGTATGCATTCAGCAAAAGAAAACTTTTACTTTCATAATTCTCAAATTTTGCAATAATGTCTAATAAGAACGGGTCATAGCACAATACAAAATCCTAAAAGTTACATTTCCTTGGATAAATATTAATTCTCAATTGTATTGACCAAGACATCACCAAAAAAAATTTTAATTGTGAAGTAAATCAATATTTAGAGAGATGTTGGTTTTTCTTTTTGTCCCCCAAAAAAAAAAATTGTTGTATGTTATAATTATCACATGAAACATATGTTCATGCATGGCAATTTTTTTTTCTTTTTTTAAATGTCTCTCATGCATTCATGTATCTTTTTCCATTGTATCATGTGAACTTTCATTTTCAGGACCATGCAGGGGATAATAGACTAGATGAAGAATCTATGAATGGAGACCACAATCATAGACACAAAGGAGAGGGATTGGGAGGAAATGGCACTACCACTAGTCATAGGGGTTCCCACAAGCATAGAAGCTCTGACAATAGCCTTTCTTCCACACCTTCTACTTCCTCAAGAAGTGCAAGCCGAAAGAGTAACTCTAACACCCCAATAAAAAGTCATCTGTTTAGAAGCTTGAGCAAGAAAAGCACACAATCAATGCCCTCTCCTGCACAAATGGGACGCAAAGGCAAAGACTCAACACCCTCTCCTCCTGCCCTATCAAGAAATACAAGTCGCGGCTCTAACTCCTCACGCATCATGTATTCAAACTCATCTGGGATGTTAAAACCCCCACCAATCGAGAAGAAGCTCGAGTGCACGCTCGAGGAGTTGTGCTATGGAAGCACCAGGAAGGTCAAGATCACAAGAGAAATCGTTTCAGACACCGGGTTTGTAACCATGCTTGTTTATTTATATATTTCTTTTGAATAAATTAAATAATTACAATGAAAGAAGGGAGATTTTAATTTCTTACGTTTCCTTTAGAAACACTAAGAGGTGCTAATTGGCGTTCCAATTCTATTGTGTCAAGTATTATTATGATCAGTATTTCTCAATATTGCAATGATCTGTTATATGGAAACCTAGGATAGGAATGGTCTTCAAAAAGTAGTCAAAATTAACCAAACCTTAATTTGTTGAAGTCACACCAAATGTTATGAGATTTCTGAATACCTGAAAATTTAGAAGCTTCCTAACCGTCTAGTTTCTGCCCATCAGACTTCTTAGTTCTTCCATATAACTTATACTTTTGCTTATTCTAAGTTCGATTTCAATCCCCCAAATTCAAAAGTTCAATTGATTCCTCAAATATTTAACAGATGATAATTTAGTTTTTTTCGTTAATCTTCCGTTCAATTTTTTTGTTGGCGTGGTTAATAGCATGCTTAATAGACTGCTGAAATGGCTACTTAATACATTTGATATTTGTGATATGAGGTAAGTTTGATTTTGATCCCTCAAATATTCAATTTTCGGTTACATGAATGCCCCAATTTTCTTTCTTTTCTTTTCTTTCTCTTGTTTCATTTCAAGATCTTTCTTCTTTCTCTCTTCCTTCCTTTCTTCTGTAGCTGCAGGCCACATCTCTTATAAGCACCCCAAACCATATTCACTTGCTTCAGGTGGGACTCAATGGCAGGGGATGAATGGGATGTTCCCAAATATATTCCCTTGTTAGGTACCCCTGAATCTGCTCTTTAATGACCTATGGACCATATATGCTCAGCTGGACCTTAGCACCCAATAGCCCCTTACACATATCAATTGATGTGGACCATGTGGTCTCTCTTGTGTCAAGATATCTTTCTTGAAAGCAAAAGTCTGATTGATGATCTTTTATTTAAGGTTGTATTAAATAAAGAAGAATGTGACTAGAGGTTGGAGAAGAATTGATAGAGGAAGTAATTTACCATCTTTTAAATATTCAAGGGAACAAAATCAAATTTATCTTATATTTAGGGATAAAAATATAATGTTTGAGGGATCAAAATCAAGTGTATATTATATTTTAATTTATCTTAATTAATACAATCTTACTTGTCCATTGTGGTAGAAATAGAAACAAAAGTTCATATTCTTCAAGCTTTCTTTATTAATTTTTATGTTTATGAGTGAGTTGGCCCAGGAGAAGAGGTTTTTTTTATTATTATTAAGATTTGAGACCTAAACATCTCCATTAGAAAATTAAAAAGTGTCGGTTGAGTTACATGGTAGGAGGAAGGATTCTTCAAGTTCTATCAATATGTTTAGAAAATTATAAAGTATATATGTGCAAGTCGTTGCTTGAAATATGTCAAAACTAAATAAACTTTTCTTGGCAGGCAAGTAACTCATGAAGAGGAATTGCTATCAATAAAAGTGAAGCCAGGATGGAAAAAAGGAACAAAGATCACATTCGAAGGAATGGGAAACGAGAGACCTGGGCTCTTCCAGCGGACATAACTTTTGTGATTGCAGAGAAACGACACTCCATGTTTAGAAGAGAAGGCGACGATTTGGAGTTAGCCGTAAGGATCCCCTTAATAAAGGCACTTACAGGCTGCACACTCTCTATCCCTTTATTGGGTGGGGAGAAGATGTCAATGACAATTGATGATATCATATACCCTGGCTATGAAAAGATCATTGCTGGCAAGGGCATGCCAAACCCCAAAGACCATGGAAAGAGAGGAGACTTCAAAATTACATTCCTAGTTGACTTTCCAAAAGAACTAACAGATGAACAACGATCTGATATTCTTAGCATTCTACAAAGATTCTTCTTGATCAATCATATAGTTTTTTTCCCTATAGGAATCAAGGATCATGT
>NW_027069816.1:271904-287811 GCF_002906115.3 Quercus suber
ATAGAAGGAAAAAAAAAATTAATCATTATTTTTTAACCCCCCCCCCCCCCCCCCCCCCAAAAAAAAAAAGAAAAAGGCTCTGCCAATGACTACAGTTTCTGTATCTTTCTACCATGCAACTTTTCTCCTCCTCATACCTATCCATGTTTTTTTTAACTGAAAAATCAATTGAGTTGTAATGATTAGTGAAGATCTGCCAATACTTCTTGGCCTTCCAAAAAGACACTCACCCAAAGAATTTCTTGAATTAAGAACCATTTTCAACACAACTTTTTTTAGCAAAACCTATATTTGGCACAATGGAGATTATCTTTAAAAATGTTCAACATAGATATGCAACCACTGAGACCTAATGAAGTAACAATTTCACAAGAAATCTCATGTCCAGCAGCAGGCCTGAGGTTTCACATTAACTAATCACTGACAATATCAATTCTTCTTTATGTATATGTGCATGGAAAATTGTGCATGCAAGTGTTTGCAGCTAGATTCTAAAAGTTAAAAGAAAGAAGAATTACATGCATAACAGTGTCATTGATGAGCAATCCCCCCGCAGAGACAGCCATCACAAACTGCTCCTTGAGCTTCTTGTTGTCGGTAAATAAATATGCAGCAAGGGGCTTTGTTCCAGAATTTATAACATCAAAGCTGTTTTCAACTTTTTCAACCTGTTCCAAGCAAAATATATATATCATTCTTGATCTCACCATATTTCGTAAAGAGAAGTTCAGAGAAAGCTTACTGAGCTCAAATACCTACTCATTAGCAAATTACTACAATGACTGATCTCTGCCTTTTATTAATGCTATTATTACATCAGAAATGCAAAAACAGATTGCTTCCTCATAAATCAGCTAACTTTAAGAACACGGTGTTTGCAGCTTAAACTATTTTCATTAACTAACCTTTCTGGGACGACAGTTACGACACTGTCACATTTTTTATTATCTTAGAAGAAACTACTAGTTTAGAAGAGGGGGGCATTGCTCTGAATTCAAAATCAAATAATGTTGGTGATACATAAAGTCAATTATGTTACTCCTGTCCAGCCTGAAGAGAAGCACATGCACTATTATTGAAAGAGTTAATTGAAATTAAGTTCAATTCTTCAGTTTTTCTTTTTCTTTTTCTTTTTCTTTTTCTTGGATAAATTCTATGCTTCAATATTTCTTTAAAATTCATCCTAAAGAAACAACAGATCTTTGAGCCATATCTCAATGTAATCAATTATCTTGGTACCTACCGTGAAAATGGGTAACAAGGGTCCAAAAATCTCTTCATTCATTATCAAAGAGTCCTGTGGAACATCCAGCAAGATGGTGGGAGCAATCTTCCTGTGGTTGGAGGAAAGAAGCATCAACAGTATGAAACCCATTGGACTTCGCAAAACTATACTAATGAAACAACAGGAAAACACACACTGCCACTCACAAGTTTGCTTTATCCCTTTCACCTCCATGGACAATCTTGCCAGAAACCTTATCCTCATCCAAGAGCTTGGTCAAGCGAGCAAAGTGGTTTGAGTTCACAATGCGGGATAGGTCTTTTGACTCCAATTGATTCTTCCCATAAAAACCCTCCAGTTCATGTTTCAATGCATCTACCTGGAAAATTAGAGGCATTAGAGGAAAACTAAATATGCATGAACCAATAAAGTAGCGTATCTAATGGCATATGTTAGCAAAATTACCAACTTCAGAGCTACATCTTTTGTTGCTAAAATGTAATCAACAGCAACGCAGGTCTGTCCACTATTACATCCCCACTTACCTGCAACTATCCTTCTAGCTGCAACCTAGGAAAGACAAATACAAATAAGTTAGCATGTGAAAAACAAAATGGCATTCAAGTTGCCATTATTAACAGTGAGGATAATGGATATGAAAAAAATCAGGCTATGCAAGAATTAATAACGCTTTACTTTTAAATTGATGCTCGAGTCAACAACAGCTGGGCATTTTCCTCCAAGTTCTAAAAGAACTGGTGTAAGGTGCTTTGCAGCAGCTGCCATCACAATCCGTCCAACTCTACCATTGCCTGCAAAATCAAGGATTACTTGAGTAGAAATATAAAAGGATTCACACCATTCAACATTCAGAACCTAAACCATCCAAAAAAATAAAAACTTTTTGCTGCAAAAGGTTTCTTCCACTAGAAAATAGTGAATTTCATTTCCCATGACAACACAATGATTATCCTAAACGTGCTACAAAAGTTCATTTGAGACACACTGAAGGTGTCATTCTCTTCTCTTTTTCTTTTTTGTTAAGTAATTGTACCATCAAAAGTGGGGCAAAATTTAGTCAAATAGATTTCATCCTTGCTCAAAAAACTGATAGCAGATGTTGTAAAGATTGTAAGTGATATCAAATGAGAGCTAATCACTCTACATAAATTGGTGGTATCATATATTTGTAAAGATGGAAAATAAGATATATTAAACAAAGAAACCCAATAATTAGTTGATGTGGTTTGAATGGAGAGAAACAATGTGTTTAAAAATAAAATGTTCAAAGAAGGAAAGTAGGATCTAAACGAATACGTTAATAAGATGTGGAATGAAATGGCTAGTTGTAATAAAAGTGTAGCTAAAGAAGTACTTGGAGAATCTGAAGGATGTGGGCAACTAACTAAGAAGAGTTGGTGGTGCAATAAGGACGTTCAAGCAAAAGTTAACTTAAAGAGAGAAAGTGGCTAGTTGTAGTTGTAGTCGTAGACATGCTGCCACTTATGAATTAAGTGACAGAGGGAAGCCAAAAAAGTTGTCCAAGAGGCTAAATTTTAAACTTATGATGAATTATATGGCAAGCTGGGGACATAGAATGGAGAAAATAATATTTAGAAACATGCTGAGACAAATAACTAAAAGAGAGAGAGAGAGAGACTCGAACTGAATCAAATGCATTAAAGATGAAGATCAAATAGTTTTAGCAAAGGACGAGGAGATTACCAAGAGATTGAAAAGTTATTTTGATTATATAAACTTTTTAATTGAAGCAATACAGAAGATTGGAGTGAATTGAGAAACCCAATTGAGGATAGAAACCATAAGCTTATTCCAAGAACTAGGATGACAGAGGTACAATGTTGATAAAAGCATCAATCGCACTTAAGCACATAGACCTCTTGGAGCCTAGGCGCAAAAAATAAAGTGCACAGTTTTTAAGTATAATACACCATAACTTCTAATAGAAATATTTGTAAGATATAATTAAAAATAATAATAACTCAAAATTTGTATATTTTACCTCTTAGGTAAGTGCAATTCTATAATGTTTGCGAGTTCAAATTTTACCTAAGCTATTTCAATTCTTAAAATTTTTATGGTAAATTGAAAACAATTATCAATGGTCAATATCATAATAATCTAGTCATAGAAAGTTTAAACATAACATTTTATATAATTTCTTGTGCTTTATAAAAAGTAAATAACCATCATAGTTATGATCAAATGATGTATATGGTTCAATCAACATACATCTAAAAGTCAAAGACAAAAAAGCACAAGAATTGTAAATTAACCTTGTTCATATAATAAAAAAATTTATGTGTAATACAACACCCCAAGGATAGTGGTTGTGTAGTAAATCATTGGTCTGTGTTAGTTCTTTAAAATCAAGCAATAAATTTTGATGATCCATATCTTTTTTAGCAATAAAATAAAAAAGTGTGCCTAGGAATGCTTGTGCTTCTTCAAAAAACTCCAAAAAATGCATGCCTAAAGCGAGCTTCATTAAATGAGCTTTTTTTTTTTGCTTAACGAAGCGTTGAGAGCCTGGGGCTTCAAGCTTTGAGCTTAAGCGTGCATAAAGCTTGCTTTTAACAACATTGCCGAGGTAGATGACGCATTGAGGATGAAAACAAGGAAAGTCTTGAGACATGATGAAATTCCCATTTAAGTTTGGAAGTGTTTGGGTGATGTGGGAGTATTATGGTTAAAAAGGTTTTTTTTTTTTTTTTTTTTTTAAATCATAAGAATTTAAGTGTTAACATAATGCCTAATGAGTGAGGAGGAACACTCTAATACTTTTTTACAAGAACAAGGGAGAAGTTCAAAAATGTACAAATTACTGTGGAATTAAGTTTTGAGTCTACTATGAAACTTTAGGAGAGAGTGATTGAATATAGGTAAAGACACCAAACAACAATATTGGAGAATCAATTTGGTTTAAATGTTTAATGTCAGGGAGATCTACAATGGAAGTTATTTTAAGTTATTCTCTTACTTAGACGCCTAATGGAAATATATAGAGAACCCCCATAAAGATTTCCATGTGGTTTTTATTGACCTAGAGAAAGTAGGGCACCTAAGTGGTTGGGTTTTTTTTTTTTTTTTTTTTTTTTTTTTTTTTTTTTTTTTTTTTTTTTTTTAATTTGAGTTGCCCTAAATTATATTAAGTTGATTAGGAATATGAATCATGAAGATGTAACTAGTGTAAAAATAAGTTGAGGCATCACAAGTGAGTTTCCTATCACTATAGGTTTGCATCAAGGATTAACATTAAGTCCAAATATCTTTGCACTAATGACGGATGAGCTCAAAAGATCGATTCAATATGAAACCCCTTGGTGTATGCTTTTTGTAGAAATATAATTTTAGTGGCTGAAACTAGACATGTAATTAATATTAAGTTAAAATTTTTTGGAGAGATGCTTTAGTGTTTAAAGGCTTTCCATTAAGTAGGATAAAACAAATTACATGAGATGTAACTCCAGTAAAAGTAGAAACAAAGATGAAAGTGTTGTAAAACTTGATGATTAAGAGTTACCAAAGAGAGAGAGCTTCCGGTATCCTGGATCAATAATTCATAAGGATTGAGAGATTGAAAATGATGTAAATCATAGGAGAAGAGCAAGGTGGGTGAAAAAGATAAAGTTGAGATACACGTATGGAATATTGTGTGATCATAGAATACTTATTAAGTTAAAAGGGAAAACTTTATAAGATCACTATAGCCTAGCTATGCACTACGGTATTGAATATTTGGTTGTTAAGAAGCAACATATTCATAAAATAAGTGTAATTGACATGAAAATGTTAAGATGGATAAGAAGAAATAGAAGCAAATATAGGATTCAAGATGAGAAAATTCACTTAAAGATAAGGATGACCCCTATTGATGAAAGATGGAAAGAAAGTTGTTTGAGATGGTTTGGTCATGTGCAAAGGAGAGAGAGATTACTACACTAGTGAGGAAAAGTGAGTTGGGTCAAGTTGAATGAATGAATGAAAATATGTTGAGGAAGACCTAAAATAGCATTAGTAGAGGTAGTAGAAAATGACGTCAATTAAAGAAATAACTGAGAATATAACTTCATATTGAATAGAATGGCCAAAAATATATATGGTCAAGTGAGATGCACTGACACAGGTACAGATTCAAGTACAATACAATGAAACGAACAATATTTGAAAATTATAACATAATATGGCAGATAAGACACTGTTACAACACAGATACAACACCCCAAATGAAGTGTCTGTGCTTCCTACCATGATTAGTATGTTAAGAACTCATAACCGATCCCAAAATGTTGGGACAAAGGCATGGTTATTGTTGCTTTGTTAAGTGATTGTCGTACAATAAGCCTAACAGTTAGAGATTGGTAAATCGATAGCACATATGGGCATAGCAACACCACCAAAAATGAAAAAGAAAACATACAGGATGGTTGGTTTACACCACATCCATACTACAATAGTTCAAGATTAGCCTGCCCAATTAATTAAACATTCATAAGGAGTTCCTCTACCCCAAATACAAGTTGTTGACCTTAGCCATTAATGATTACAATATATTATGTCTGAAAAGTAAATCAAAAGAGCAGAATCACTGCACCAAATATTCTATTTAGACAACACATCATCTCCTTATCAAATAGTATCCCCACAAAGAAACTAGTCAAACTACCTTCTCTTAAGAGAAAATATACCCTTCAACCAACCAAGTGAAACTAGAACTCCTACCAATTTCCAACCTCTATATAAAAAGTCTCTTCATATTTTATCAACTCTTCACTGGGGAAGGAACAGTGAAGATTGACATTAGATATGTACCTTTTACCACCCTCAAACAGATGGACCTATTTCACCCTGCCAATTTTTCTTGGAATGAAAGTTTCTAAAACAAACACTGCCTTGGTTTGCAAGCTAAGATGGAGAAATCTACAGAGTAAGCATCCCAGTATAAATTCTAAAAGGCTAGCCTCATCAATTCATCTATCAGCACAATCTCACTCTTCCCTAAACTACCCAAACTTGCTGAAACAGCCTTAAAACCCTGTAGAACACATTAAAGACTTTAGAGTTGATCCCTCAACAAAAGCGTGTGCCATTTGGTGATGATAATTAACGTACCTCTCATCTCTCACCTGTGTCAATCTCAAAGCTAACACCTTTACTACGTTAGCAGCTTTTCAGTTATAGGCCATAGATATTCCATCACCACCTTTAAGTATTTTTTGTTCCTAAAATTTTCAGGGTTCATCAGGTACTTGCATACATGCACAAACATAGAGAGTTGTCCATATTAGGGTGGGTAATATGAGTTTATTCAACCATGCCAGCAAGTCAGCGTTTTAATCTTTTTCACCTTTTTTCCACCCCATGCCCACAACAGCTTCAGCCAGCACTAACTCAAATATTACCAATAGTGGTTTGTTAGTTGCACATTAAATGTCCAAACCATTACCAATCCATGCTCCCTTATTCCAAATGTTTATCTAAACCAGAAGCATAAAGAATCAAATTTGAGGTGGACTCCAAAACATCCTGTAACATGAGATATTCATAACCAAAGGGTTCACTTTAAACTTCAAAAAAATTGCAACCTTGGGCTAAAAAAGTTCATTTTCACTCTTATATTAAATAATATATTTTTTTCCATCATTATGTACTCTTTTAAGATCCGTATAATGCACACACAAGGAGAATACTGCAAAATAATTTTTATATAAAGAAATATCAATTGATCAAATTATTCAAGATTTTAAGATTATTCTAGAAGAAAAAGGCAAATGGATGATAAATGACTAAGAACCTGTATAACATATTTTGTCCCACTTTTGCTCCAGTAGTGCAGATGTTTCAGCAGCAGCCCCCTCAACAACCCTTATCAAAGAGTTATCCAGATATTCTCTGACTAATTTTGCAAGCAATGACGATGTGGCTGAAGCAATTTCTGATGGTTTTAAAACAACTGCATTACCAGATGCAATAGCTCCAACAACTGGATCAATTGACAACACTGGAAAAGATAAAACAATAATTATTATCATCAAATGGAGAAATTTAGACTGACAAATAATTTGCACATTCAGCTCTGAAATTTATAAAAAAATGCTAACAAGGATCGAACATACAGAAAGGATAATTCCATGGTGAAATGACCAAAACAACACCCAGAGGTTCTGACACTATTTCAGCTGATGAAGGAAATGAGGTTAATGAAGTTTTAACCTGAAGTAGAGGCAAAAAAAAGGTAAATAAATAACCCCAAATAATTAGTGTCATGAAAATATTGTACATATAAAATTTCATTCAGTGGTCAGGATCTGAAAAAAATTACCTTTTCTGGCTTCATCCATTGTTTTAGTTTCTTAATTGCCAATGTGCATGCATTCTTTAACATAGATATCTGCATAAGAAGCCAAAGAAATTGTACTTAGAGGAAAGGCGATTTACTTCCTACAGAATTTCAATACAATATATATAATGCACAAGAACCATAAGAAGGCTAAATAATTTTTATTTTCCTATTTAAAATACTAATTGGTCCCCCAAAGATATTTATTAAATTGGCAACAGAAAACCACATAAAGATCTGCTACTCTGTTACATAATAATGATACACTCACAGACTATTTGCCCCAAAAAAATTTTACACAGAGATAGGCAGGCATCCATACACATCACTAAGTGAAAATGTTTACAATGACAGCAGTAATTCCCAGCATTAAAAAAAATGCCATGACAATGAATTATTTAGTTCTCTGGGTTATATCTTCAGTAAGTTTTTTCTATAACCTTATCAATGCAAATGGAAAATTTCATCTTTATCCTCAATACCAATTGCAAACTTATCAACTCTAGTGTAAAAGAAATGATGAATTAAACTCAAAAGGTTAAAGAGTTACATGGAATTCTTGTTTAAATTGAACATGCATAACCCTAAAACCAAAAATTGAACACATCTTTTCAAAACATTGACACAAAATGGCTGCAAATTCAAATGGTAAAAGCAATATATCATGTATTCACGAACAACAATACAAATCATTATTCTTCAACTGTTCCTGAAACTTCCATATTTTAACCAACTCTGTTCTAATGAATTTTCCAACACCAAATTTTGAAATGGGCCCCAACTCTCTATGTGATTCCCTAATTAATTACAAATGACTCTTAGCATTAAAAACCATTTGACTTCTTTTTGCAACAGGCGTAGCTTCCCCATTCCCTAATTCACTCATCTATTCCCAAACTAGCACCCATAACTTCTAAAGTAATCAGGTCTAAGTATTCATCTCGTATCAAATTTCTATCTTGTCCCCAAGTTATTATATTTTGAGATCATTTTCATAGTTTTTTTTTTTTTTTTTTTTTTTTTTTTTTTTTTTGGGATAAGTAACAAAATTTATTAGTACCAGAAAAACATCCTTGTACACCGGCAGTGTACATAGGGAGGAGTACAATCAATCTCTCAAATTACAATGCTCAAGCATATCTGATAAAGAATGGAGGGAAGGAGATATTCATAGTTATAACATGACTAAAGAGTCTTAAAGAATATTCTTGTGGCAATGAATATGGAAACCTGAGACCTTTCCATTTGCCCCAAGCCACATATCAGTATCTCTTTCAAGCTGGATTGAAAGAATTGCCAACTAAAAAGTCATGGGAAGCTATTCATGTGTGCCATTAATGCTCCTAAGTCCTACCACCCCACCCATACCCGTAACCATTTCATGTGCGCCATAAAAGGAGCCAAGTCCTATCAATTCCACAAAAGTGTCCCCCTAATCCCATTTTGTCTGGGCCCTTAAAGTTATAGATTTAAAGAACACACCTATCAAATTTATATCAAAAGTGAAGACTGAAGAATCATTCAAGTCCAAAAAAAAAACAAAAGGGAATTAGTAGCTGATAACAAATCAATGTAAGTAGGAATTAGAACCCCTTAAACTGAACATGTGGATCATGCTAAAAAAATTTATTAAAAAAAAAAAAAAAAGAACCCCAGAATGATAAATCAATGTCAGAGTGATAGAAACATGTCCTCCACTTGAAATTTTGACAGCAGCCAGTTCCAATCAGTACAATAAATTCTACAATCATTTTTATAGACTTATTGCCGACCTAACATCTTTAAATTTTCTTACAGATGAACTGAACCTTAAAAAAAATATAAAAACATCCAAATTTTAAAGTAAGTCTGCAAAAAAAAAAAAAAAAAAAAAAAAAAAAAAAAAAAAAAATCCCAGTTGACAAAAATCAATATCAAAAGACACAACAAAACAACATAGTAAAAGCAGAATCCAAACTCAACCACAAACAATAAACAGAGGAAACATAAAACGAACAGGGCATTCATGGAATCATGAAACAACCTCGTAGATTGAGGACTCGAACTCGGGCTTGGCGAGGTCAGAGTGAAGAGCTTTGACGATATCTTGTTCACGATCCTCAGACATCTTGAGAATGTTTTTCAACTGCGTCACTCTCCACTCATAGCTCCGAGTCTTACCACTCATAAACTCATCTCTCAACTCCTTCACCATCGACGACGCTGCTTCCGAGTCAAACACCTTCGTTTCTTTCTCCACAGACCCCATTTCCAATTCCTCTCTCTCTCTCTCTCTCTCTCTCTGATTTTTGATTTTTTCTTTTTGTGCCTGTGTATATGTAATGTATATATCAAAGTATACGTTATGTATTGTAGCGATAAGGGACGGAGAAAGAGAAAGCTGGATGTGAATGTGAGATAAAATTTAAAAAATAAGCAAACGAAAACAAAAGCCTTTGGAATACGAATAATTTGAGTGGCAGAAAGAGAGAGACTGTGAACTATTTATATAGTTCTTTACTCTTTTTTGGAGTGCGTGTTTTTTACGTAATGTGTACTAGCGCGTTGGGGTTATGTGCTGGGTGGTTCTTAACTTGTGCTTGTATCTTTCCTGGTTGATTGGTAAATGGCCATAGCAAACTTTGAACTGTGTTTGGATGTCAATTTCAAGATGACAATGGATTTGAGTATTATTGGTTTTTATAATTATTTGGGTAACTTTTCCTTCTTTCTTTTTTTGATGTTTTTTATTTATTTATTTATTTATTTGGTATAATATGTTTTGGGCATTATCTGTACTATTTCCTTTTTAGCTCTTTGAGTCTTGGACCTTACAACATTAACATGGTCATGTTAGCTCAAAAATATACATTAGATGGTCATGTTAGGCCTTGATTGCTTGAGGATGCCAAAACAAGAAGATAAAAAAAAACTGTTCAAAATGTGTTGTAGCTGCCTATAAGAGGACATTTACTCCATACAATCAAGAGTATTGTACCTCAATTGGCACATTTTAATGTTTTCAAAACTGGCATCTGGCATCTAAATTTCCCACCCTTCAATTATCAATGTATCAACCAAAAAAAAAGAGTAAGATTTCATTTGTTTTCCTATTTAACTAACTTATATATAATATCTATTTATAACCTATATTGTGGGTTTCAGTTAGCTCAACTGGCAAAATTTCTGATGGTTAAATAACAAATCTGAGGTTCAATCTCTGCCTACATCAAAAACTAATTGGTGTCTTGGTTTGATGATAAAAAGTTATCATCAACAGTGAACGCCATAGATACAATCAATGTCATCTTTGACCAATTGTTCCAGATGATTTCACAGTGTTCGGCAATCCTCGGTGGTATGTCCCCGCTCCTGATGGTACTGGTAATGAAGGCTTTGGTTGCGCCTCAAAGGGTTTCCACTCATCTTGTTCGGGCATTTGAAGTATGACTCATTCTTGATCTTCTCTAAAACTTGATGCACCGGCTCTTTAAACACGATGTTTACCATTTGAGGGATTGTAGGCCCAGATTGTCCGGCAAAATCTCTCCGGGGTCTGTTATTGTTGAAGCGGTCTGACCTGAAATCCCTCCTCTCTTGAGGGATAACCTTACTCTTTCCCTTATCCTACTATAGGTCTTCCTCGACCCTCTTATACTTGTCAATCTGATCCATAAGTTAACGTATACTAGTAACAGGTTTCCCTGTCAAAGATTTCCTCAAGCCATGCTCGGCAAGCAGGCCGTGCTTGAAAATGCTAATGGCTGCGTCGTCAAAATCATCATCAATCTCATTGAACATCTCCCAGTATCTCTCCAAATATGTCTTTAGGGTTTCTCATTCTCTCGTGGACAAAGACAACAAAGAAGCTAAGGGCCAAGGAACCCCGCTACACGTAATAAAGCTGGATCCAAATGCTTGCGTAAGTTCCTTAAAAGAATCAATGGAACCTGCCCTCAAACTATCAAACCACCTCATCGCCACAGGCCCCAAATTGGACGAGAATACCTTGCACATCAAAGGCTCGTTCTTGGAGTATACGGCCATCCTTTGATTGAAGTGGCTAATGTGCTCCACTGGGTCTATTTTTCCGTTGTACATGGTGAACGTGGGTTGGGAAAACTGCTGAGGAAGTCTCCCTCCCTCAATCCAACGCGTAAAAGGTGACCCGAAAACCTGGTTAAATGCTCTGCTCATAGTGTTGTTTCCCAGGCCGACCAAGGATGAATTTCTATTTCTACGTTCATGGTGATAGTCCACATCGTACGAGAAAGACTCGCTAGAGGGAGTCCTCGATCTGCGCCTATAGTTACCATCCTCCTCACCATCAGAAGAGAAGTCAGGATTGGGGGAAGCTCGCCTTCGCCGTTCATGATGCAAGCTTCTCCTCAAGTGATCAATCTCCTTCTGCATGTTTATGGCATTCTCCTCCTGAGATACGTGGCTTTTACCTCAAGCCTTGCTCTTGCTAGTATGGGTAGTGTGTACGCTTCCCTCCCAGTCCCTTTGTCATTCAAAATCACGAAAGTGATCTTGACATTGGGAACCCATAGATTCTACCTGGTGTGGACCTAAACCTACCATCATTAAAAGTTAGATTCACTATAACACCAGTAATTCCCACAGACGGCGCCAATTTTAAGGACCAGATTTGAATTTCTAATTCACTACATGGATGGACTTAGACCCAAAAAGCCCAAAACAATGAATTTATAGAGAATGGGTTGGAAAACTAGGCTTTAGTTAATCAAACAAATGCTAGAATGGGTTCAGATGATAAGAGAATGAAAGGAAGAAGAATTGTATTGAAGAAAAATAATACTCGGCAAAAGTCTGAGGATGTCTGTTCTTATATATTATTCTCAAATTTGGTTACAAATTTGGTTCCTAGAAGTTACAGTATTTTTCTCTTCAATTCACAATCCCCTATCCATGAAGGATCCCTTGCATTATATAGTTTTTTCTGGAGCATCTTAATCTTACACTTGTTGATCATTTAGGCCATCACTTGAGTGTCTATCCTATCAGACACCCTCTCTGACCCTATTTGCATTGGGGCAGCCAAATCTACACTATTTAATGATCTTCTCCACATTAATATAGCTAAGAAATTAGTTGCTGGACATTTAATGCGGTGATAACAATTTTCCTTTAAGATATTTTAGGGCCTTCTTTCGTCGGGTGCCTCTATAAAGCTTATCCAATCCATTAGAACTTCCTGGAACATTCCCTTGATCAACAGACCATTTCCTCTGACCTCGGCCTTGGTCGACCAAGGAGACCTTTATCCTCGGCTCGTCCTGTTGAGCCCTTATAGCCAATACTAACTTTTTTGTTTGTTAACACAGTCCCTTCTCTCCAAGATTCCTCCTCTTCGGGCAAGACTTTGTCCTTGGCTTGGACCACAGGCCCAATGTGTGAATATACAATGAACATTTGGGCCCAATATCCCTACAAGTGCTATAGATTAATAAATTATTTTAAAAAAAAATTTGACACCACTTTTATGGGAAATATAAAAATCATTAAAAATATTAATTACTTTTTTTCACATAAAAAGCTCTTAAAAATATTTCATAAACTAATACTCTTAAAATATCTGTTAATTTTTCCCATCAAATATAATATGGTGTAACAGACTTAGCAACAAAAATTTTTGAAGTGAAGTGCAATCCATCTCATATATCCAAAGCTATGACATATATTTAACAGAGTAGTTGTGGGTTTGATTTGATTACATATTACTACATCCTTTGGATCTGAGCTTTTCTTTTTTGTGTGTCTATGTATCTTTGGGGGGAAAAAAATCTCACTCCAATATTTAACATAGAAGTTGTGGGGTTTATACTGTTTCCACTCCCCTGTCGCAATTTTCCATTTTCCATTTGATTGTTTTTGCAATCCCTTCCTCTCCCTCCCTCCCACGCCATCTGTTCTTTTTTATTTTTCTAATTTTACTGTACCCTTTTTTTGCAGAGTTATTAAGATCCAAGACATACACTCTCACCTGATGTTGTTTTGTTGAAGATGATGGGGTTAAAGCATTCCCATTGGTATTTGTAAATGGTATATGTAGAGAAAATTTGGCATAAAGGCACAAAAAGAACCTAGCAGTCGGATTTGTAAAATCTTACGATTGCAAATTTTTTTGCAATTGTACTACAGTGTCATCCTACAACACTTTAGTAAAAATTATAATATATTTTAATTGATAAAGTGGAAGAGAGATGGGGGAGAAGAAAGAGAGAGGGAGCTGTATGGAATATATTATATTATATTATATTATTTTAGTAGGTAATATATATTATTTTAATGAGTTGAATAGGAAAATAAAAGTTAGGATGTTGGTTGTGTTGTAAAATAGTATGGTATAATTGATAAAGCAAAATAAGATGGAAGTTGCAGATGCGAATGCTCGTGGAAAACAATAAATAAGGAGGGAGAGAACAAAATGCCATTAATTTGGTAATGAAGTGGAAAGCAATAAGTATTTAATGTTATTTTTTTATCTGTTAGATCTCATCTCGAGGCAGAATTTGGTAAGAATGGGGCCAATAAGATATTATCACATCACTTTTTTTATCTAAAACTCAATACATTCTACCACGCATAATAACATTTCAATAAACTCATAGTTGAATTGGATTTTCAAATGGGTGTATTAAAATCGATTGAATATAGTTATGTTTATTCTCTAATATGTAATACGATAATGTGACATGTTAGAATTAGAGGGATAAAACTTAGGTTTTACACCACATCCTTATAGAATTTAATCTCATCTCTTAAAGCTTCTGTGATGTAATTTAGACAAAAAAAAAAAAAAAAAAAAAAGAGCAAAATTATATTATATTAATTTTTGTAGATCATGATCTTAATTAAATAATTCTTTTTACTCAAAAAATATATTTTTTTCTTAATTTACATAAAACGAGAAAATCAATATGTCAATGCTTAGTTGGTTCAATTGGTATGATTTTTGTTATTGAATAAGATAGGCGTGTTTTTTTTTTTTTTTTTTTTTTTTTTTTTTTTTTTTGCTGAATATAAAATAGGCGTGTTTGGTGGCTATATATTCAGTGCTATGCATGATTCCCTAATAATTTTTAGTTTGATCAGAGAAAGCACAAAGAGATGAATCAATTAATGAAGGTTATGAATTCGCCAAGAGGAAAATGGTTACTTTGGTTGAATATGGATCAAATACCATCTATACCATGGGAAAATAATTGAAGGAAAAATGAATGACTAACTTTTATTGTGTTGTTCATGAGCCAAATCTAATGGTTCTCCACTAGATATTACCCCAAAAAAAAAAAAATCAATTTACATATTTAATATTAGATGGAAAAATCATATGTGAGGATAATGTGACTAAATTACATTCGACACAATATTAAATAAGATAGAGAAATTTTAAAATGACACTTGATTTTTGTTATTACATAGAAAAAAAATTTGAGTACAAATTGATTAAATTATATTAACCGTAATTTTGAATTATATAAAGTAGAATTTTCAAATGACACTAATGATATTTGATTTTAAATTTTAAATTTTAAATTTTTTATAAACTAAACCTTCCATTGAGACCAAATATAAGTTGATGGGAGTATGGGACATGATAATTTAGTTGATCAATATTAGTTTTTATTAAATAACCTCTACATAAATAAATAAATAAAAAAGCCAAAGAAAAAGAAATATCACTAGACTATAAAACACATGTCTCCACATTCTTTCTTAAAAGGGTAGTGGGGCAACACCAAACACTTAACCTTCTCTAGTTCTACTACATTTTTGTGTTAAAACTTAAAAGTAGAATGGTCTTAGAAGGGCTAATATATCATTGGAAGGACACAGAAGTGGTCCTCCCGGCTCAAAGTATTCCTTATTAATTAGATAAAGTGCATAATCATTGATTGGAAGTCCAAATCTTACCCTTAAATAATAATAAAATAAAATAAACCCAAAGGCAAAGCCACGCTCAAGCAGGACTGTTTTATTTCCACACACGGCCTGCTCTATATGATCGTGAACTGTTGCAACAAACGAAAACACCCTTTCTAAATCGTGATCTCACAAGTCCAAGTTATCGTACTTGGCCGTTTGAAAGTGCCCTAGCTTGGCCGTTTATTTACAACAGATTCACTCACCCTGCTTGTTCTTGTTCACCTTATCATGCAAGTGCAACACGTATTATGAGGTTCTAGATTATGGGCAACCACTAACCAGTGAGACCCACGATTACGAAACCCAAGTTAGGTGATATTGTTGTGACTTGTGACTAGTCAAGCCGGTTGAACAAACTCAGCCCCTCTCTCCTTTAACACCCTATCAAA
>NW_027069816.1:288541-420604 GCF_002906115.3 Quercus suber
TAATTTTACTGTACCCTTTTTTTGCAGAGTTATTAAGATCCAAGACATACACTCTCACCTGATGTTGTTTTGTTGAAGATGATGGGGTTAAAGCATTCCCATTGGTATTTGTAAATGGTATATGTAGAGAAAATTTGGCATAAAGGCACAAAAAGAACCTAGCAGTCGGATTTGTAAAATCTTACGATTGCAAATTTTTTTGCAATTGTACTACAGTGTCATCCTACAACACTTTAGTAAAAATTATAATATATTTTAATTGATAAAGTGGAAGAGAGATGGGGGAGAAGAAAGAGAGAGGGAGCTGTATGGAATATATTATATTATATTATATTATTTTAGTAGGTAATATATATTATTTTAATGAGTTGAATAGGAAAATAAAAGTTAGGATGTTGGTTGTGTTGTAAAATAGTATGGTATAATTGATAAAGCAAAATAAGATGGAAGTTGCAGATGCGAATGCTCGTGGAAAACAATAAATAAGGAGGGAGAGAACAAAATGCCATTAATTTGGTAATGAAGTGGAAAGCAATAAGTATTTAATGTTATTTTTTTATCTGTTAGATCTCATCTCGAGGCAGAATTTGGTAAGAATGGGGCCAATAAGATATTATCACATCACTTTTTTTATCTAAAACTCAATACATTCTACCACGCATAATAACATTTCAATAAACTCATAGTTGAATTGGATTTTCAAATGGGTGTATTAAAATCGATTGAATATAGTTATGTTTATTCTCTAATATGTAATACGATAATGTGACATGTTAGAATTAGAGGGATAAAACTTAGGTTTTACACCACATCCTTATAGAATTTAATCTCATCTCTTAAAGCTTCTGTGATGTAATTTAGACAAAAAAAAAAAAAAAAAAAAAAGAGCAAAATTATATTATATTAATTTTTTTTTCATGCATTGCAAGTTACTAATCTCTATATATTCAGAGGATTCAAAAAGTTACTACCTTTTTGACTTCCAAAAATACCCCTAATTTAATTAACTTATTCTTATTCATAAAGCATAATAAATGGGATTAAAATCGTAAATCGACTAAATTATAAAAAAAAAAATCACAAGGTCAAAACTTCCCAGTAGATAGTAGATAAATGCAAAGTTCCTACCCAATGTTTATCAAAAAAAAAAAAAACCAGTCAAATTTCTTAGAGTTGAAAAGGAAAAAAAAAAAAAAAAAAAAAAAACATTATACTAATTATTTAAGGGTAGTTTCAAATTAAACACATTTTCAAATATTGCATTTGACTCTTGGACTTTCTCAACCCTTACAAAAATATCCTTTCTCAACTCTTGGACTTTCTTAACCCTAACAAAACTCAACAACTAATATGATCAATTTCACCACTCAATCACAAAAATTGAAATTTTTTTTTTTTAAAAATCCTCAATTCACAATACCATAAACAAAGAAGCCTTGAAAGTTGAAACTGAAAAGCCAAAAGCCTAAAGCCAAAATTTCGATGTCTCAACTTAGGGTTTTGTGATGGATGGGTGGCATTGTTTTGGGCAACGGTATGTGTGATTTTGTTGTAACTCGAAAAGCCAAAATCTAAAATATCAATGTCTCAACTTGGGATTTTGTGATGAATGGGTAGCATTGGTTTGAGCAATGATGTAGGTGTGATTTCTTGGATGGTTGATGGAGTGGGCTTTATAGGCAATTGGGTCTTCTACAATCATAAGAATGATATGTGGTGGCAAGGTTTGAAATATGGTGGTCTTTTGTAGCAATGCGGGAGTGGTGGCCTTTTGCAACCACCATTCCACACCCTTTTGCAGCCACCACTGTTAGCTTTGACCACCACCTATTGGTTAAACCACATCTCCCCAACCCCCTTTATTAACTTAATCTATATATATATATATATAATGTAATAGGTAAACCAGAGAAAAAATCTAATTAAAGTTCAAATTGAAATTCAATTAGAGTCTAATTTTGCGCCACATGTTTTATCTAATCTAAAATTTAGAATTTTGTGCCAATAGTGTAAAAATTGAATTTCAATTAGAGTTTAATTTTGCGCCACGTGTCATCTAATCTAAATTTTTAAATTTTTTGTGCCAAATTAGTTAATTTAGTGTAGAAAACGATGAGTCCAATATAATAAACCATAAAAAAACATAATCATATAACTAAAAAAAATTCAAATTTATAAGTCATCTATATATATATATATTAATAAGTAAAACTTAGAGAAAGTTGAATTAGAATTTGAAATTATAATCCAATTTTGCAAGTACCTAAATTTATGTGGGGACTATACCATAATTATCCACTTAAGCATGTGTTGTATGTCTACTTAAGTTTTTTAATCTTTGTGTCAAGTGAGTTAATGAATGCAAAATACTAAGAATTTAATATTAATGAACTATAAATTTCCTTCTCAAAAAAAAAAAAGAACTATAATTTTTTTTTAAAAATAATTATATATAGTCAATAAAAATCACCACATGTTTCTCAAAAAATAAATAAAATAAAAATCACCACACGTTTTATCTTATTAAAAATTAAAAAAAAATTATCATAAGTAATCTTAATATTAGGTAAGAATTTTAATATGTGACTAATTATATTTACTTTTAAAAAATAATTTGACTAATTATCTATATTTTATGATAATAATTGTGTTTTTTTTTTTTTTAAATGTATCAATATGTATGCATGAATGCATGTGTTACATGTTTTTTTTTTTTAAATAGTAATTTGACTAATTATTTATATTTTATAATAAAATTTTTATTTAATTTTAAATGCATCCATGTGTTTGCATGGAGTTACGTGCTAATATTCATAATTTTCCTAAAACGCATGGCTAAAATCCAAATTAAATGATTGACCAATTATAATGAAGTCATTGTAGCACCCCATCATGAAATAATTACCTTCCAACAACCCACATGTAAGTTGAAAATGAACTTAAATCATTGCCCAAAGGATGAGATTGGATAATGAGGGAACAGGCTGCCCAAAGAGGAGAGAGAGAGAGAGAGAGAGAGAGAGAGAGAGAGAGAGAGAGAGAGAGAGAGAGGAGAGAGAGAGAGAGAGAGAGAGAGAGAGAGAGAGAGAGAGAGAATTAAAATTGAAGGTTTTGGAGGTTGTTGTAACACTCCAAATCCCTTCAAATCATTTCCCCTGCCACCATTTATAAAACATCCAAATAGGGTGAATTAAATTCTCCATCTCCTTTCCCTCCACTCCTCTCTCCTATCTATTTATCCAAACATTTTTTTTTTTTAGTTACAATGAGGGAGGGGAACTTGAACCTTAGACATTTTCGTTGGAAATAATATAAGATGTCAATTAAGTTACATTGTTCTTGCATCCAAACATATTGTCAATTCCCTCAAATTGGAGGAATTTGGAGGGGGAAGGCTTCTACTTATATTTAAATTTTAAAATTATCAGTTTAGCTCTAATGATGTAAATTTCTTGGTTTTTCTTTGAATTAAACAAAAGAGTGTCTGATTGACAATTTATACATACCTCATTTCGTCTACTTCCCATTTTAATTTTTTAAACACCTAAACAAAGGGAAGTGATATATATTTTCCTACCCCTTCTTAATTTTAAATCAAATATCTAAAAAAGAATAATCATTTCTCTCTCTTCTCTCTCATTCCCCCTCACATCCTCTACTCTTCTGTCCCCTCAAAAATTTGAAATAAACTATTTTAGGTTGTTGTGGAGAGAAAATGCTTTTTTATTTGGAATTTACTATTTTGCCCAATATTTTCGATCATTTCCTTATGTTATAAGGGTATAATAATAAAATTATTCAAATCGCATTTTTTATCCTTCCACATTTTCATTATCTCTATCAAACACATGAGGAAAAACTAAAATATTTATATTTTTTAATTTTATTATATTTTATGTCCTCTCACTTTTCTATAATCCCAATTGAACAAAGCTTAAGAACTTATCTTATTTCAATTTTGCTAAGTATATTCTATGAACCTAGTTATTCTACCTCAAGGTCAGTTTTATGAAGACATTTTCATCTCCCTTTTTCTTCATTATGAAGATATCTTTTTCTTCTTCTTTTTTTAAAGAAGATATTATGATGTTAAAAAAAAGAAAAAGGAAGATATTATGAAGGTATCTTTCTTTTTTGAGAAACTATTATGAAGGTATTTTTTTTAATGGGAATTATGAAGGTATCTTGAACGTACACTATCTACCAAAACAATTTAAGAGAGAAAAAAATGGTATGATGTAAATTTTACCATTAAAAAAATCACGTGTGCAAGCTTCATTTTAGTTTTTTATACTCGTGGCAGCACGATTCAATGTTTCATATAACTAGTATGTAGCCCCATGTTATCGCATGGGAATAGATATATTATTAATTATGAGTTTATTCATGTTTAAAAGGCTCAGTTAAGTCTAAATTCATATTATTAATCAGAAAATTTCATTAACAAAACTTAGCGGTATATATATTTTACACAGAAAGATAAATCTTGGTGACAATGTTTATCCAAAAGATCCATTTATGCTTTTGAATCTTTAATCTCTTTTGGTGATTGAAATTTTCGTAGCTTAAAAATTTTAAAATTTTTTTAAAAATTTTTTTTTTTTTTTTTTGGGAATCTCAACATGAGTAAAACATCAATTAAGATAGGTCATTTTGTAACATGATGAGCATTTGTGTGAAGAAAAAACTTCTGAAGTTCCATGGCTGATAAAAGAAATTCTCTCCAATCTCTTTTTATAGAGAGATGGGTTTGTGCGTGTTTTTATACATCCTTCATAGTTGTATTATCACGAAGCAAGTCCAATGGATTTAGATTGGTACTACTGACTCCCAAAGTATGAGTGTTTAATGTGTTATTAATTTCATCTCATTGGCTTCTGCACATGACAGCAAAATTAAAAATAATTAGATTGTACACGTGTATATTAAAATTGAACTCCAATTTCAGATTCTAATTGAACAATTGGAATGATAAGAGCATTCACAGCAGTGTAGCTATAATGCTATATTGCTAAAATTTAGCTCTACAAACACAAAAAACACGCTGCAGCAGTGGAGGCAAAACTTAAAATTTTAGATGATTTGCTACAGTGCACATCTATCTTTAGATGTACATTGTAGCTCACATCTAAAAAAAAAAAAAAAAAATTTTATTACGTTTCTCTCTCTTCTCTCATTAAATAAAACATTTCTTGCTGTCTCTCTTTCTTCGGCTTCTCTTCTTTCTTCTCTCTTCCTCAATTTTTTTTTCTCTCTAGCTCGCCGGCCAGCTCCTTCGCCTCCCTCATCCCTCAGCTCACCGGCCAGCTCCCTCATCACCAATCTGTTCCGCCGAGCCAGCTCGCCGACCCACCCCAAGCCCCATTGTCGATCTCCCTAAGCCCCATTGCCCAATCTGTGCCTCTCTCTCTCAGTCACTCTCACCTCTCTCTCTCAACGTCTCCAACTCACACCTCTGCCGGCCTTAACGTCACCGGCCCAAGCCAACCCAAGCCCCAAGCCGCCGATCCACGCCTAAATCAGTGTTCTTGTGGCTCTGAATTGGTGTTGAATCGATGGTGGTTGTGGCTTTGAATCGATGGTTGTGGGTTGAATCGTTTTGGTGGTAATGAGGTTCGGGTTGTTCAATGGTAGCTTGTAGTATTAATTGCTGGGGATTGGGTTTGAATTGGTGGTGCTAGACTTGGTTTCAATGGTGCCTTTGAGTTTAGGTTACTGGGGTTTATTTGGTTTAGAGTTTCTGAGAGTTGGTTTCGGACGTTGCTGGGTTGGTTTGATAGTTGATTTTGGTGTGCCTTTTAAGTATTAGTTGTGTGATTGTGGTTGATTTTGGGTTTAAGTTTCAATTCCTGTGATGTGTTGTGGTTGTGGTTTTGTTTTGTTTTTTTTTTTTTTGTTCTTGTGTTTGTCATGTACAACAGTGTTANGCCCCATTGCCCAATCTGTGCCTCTCTCTCTCAGTCACTCTCACCTCTCTCTCTCAACGTCTCCAACTCACACCTCTGCCGGCCTTAACGTCACCGGCCCAAGCCAACCCAAGCCCCAAGCCGCCGATCCACGCCTAAATCAGTGTTCTTGTGGCTCTGAATTGGTGTTGAATCGATGGTGGTTGTGGCTTTGAATCGATGGTTGTGGGTTGAATCGTTTTGGTGGTAATGAGGTTCGGGTTGTTCAATGGTAGCTTGTAGTATTAATTGCTGGGGATTGGGTTTGAATTGGTGGTGCTAGACTTGGTTTCAATGGTGCCTTTGAGTTTAGGTTACTGGGGTTAGATTTGAGAGTTGGTTTCGGACGTTGCTGAGGTTGGGTTTGATAGTTGATTTTGGTGGTGCCTTTTAAGTTTCAGTTGCTGTGATTGTGGTTGATTTTGGGTTTAAGTTTCAATTCCTGTGATTGTGGTTGTGGTTTTGTTTTGTTTTTTTTTTTTTTTTGTTTTCTTTTTCTAGGTTGTGTTGTGGTTGCCAAAGTAAAGTGGTGGTTGTGGCCGGTGGTGGTGGTGGTTGTGGCAGTGGTTGTGGCTGTGGCAGAGGTGGTTGTGGTTGTTGTGATGTTTTTTTTTGGGTAGGGTTTATATTATTTTGTTGTAGGGAATATATTATTTTATTGTGATGTTTATATTATTTTATTATGTTGAAAGTTAAAATAGATCCACTGCTGCAGCACATGTGTAGGTAAAATAGATAAAGTGACTTTTTGTGTAGCTAAATAGCTAAAATTTTAGATTCACTGCTGTGAATGCTCTAATATATGATAGTAACAACAATAAGAAAATTCAAATAAAATTTTTGATTAAATTGTAACAATCTGAATAAAAAATTCCAGTAGAAAGACAGGGTAGAGTGATCCACTTCAAGAAGGCGACCAAACTTGTGTAATTATAGAATAATAAATCTCTCTCCGAAAAATTTACATTGTTCATAACCTTTACCTTCACTGAAAATTTTAAAAACAAAGTGACTCACATCTGCCATCCAAACATCTATAGCCGAGTCCTCTCCAATTCGTGTGAGATTCCATTGATTACTAAGTTCCTTTGTAGCCTGCAAAAAATATCATCTATCGATCCATAGCAGTGCTTTCTTCATTGTTATAGGTGTCAAACCTGAACAAAAAGCCAAATATAAGGATAGTGAATTTTAGGCATAATGTGCATCTAATAACATATTAGCAATTTATAACAAATGTAAAGGTGCAAACTTTGTAAGTGAATAGTAAACAAAACTCAGTGTCAGAACCAAGAAGAAAACACTTTAATTCGAAACTCAGTGCAAATGTAAAGATGCAAACTTTGTAAGCAATTTATAACAAAGATGCAAACTCTGACTTTGCTATCTTTTTGGAAATTATGCAATGTACCCAAACCAAGTTCTTATCACCAATATTAATCTCTTTGGTTTTCACGTTTAACTACAAAATCAAGAAAAAACTTAATTAGCACAGTAACTCACTTGCCCCAATACATAGAAGTGGTTTTCATGAGAATGAACCCACGTACATTTAGCCACATGATACAAAATTCAACTTCAATTTCAGATTCTAGACATATGGCACAAAATTAAAACTCTAATTAGAAATTCTAATTTAAGTTTCTCTCTGCTTCACCTATTATTATATGTATAGATTATATATCTTAATAAGTATAAGTTATCCCATAAATATATATATATATATATATATGAAAGAAAGAAAAAATTCAATAAACAATGAACATGTTATTCTCGTCATTCATAGGGGTGTGCAGTTAACCCACCAACCCGCCAAAACCAACCCGACCCAACCCATCAAGTTGGATCAGTTTTTAGGGCTTGGTGGGTTGGGTTGGATTATAAAAATTTTTATAGCGGGTCAGGTCAGGTTCGGGTCATAAAATTCCAACCCGACCCACCCATATATTTAAAATATATTATATAATTAATACATTTTTTTAAATAACTAGCTCTTCTTCCTATTCTATATAAAAAACCAATATTAATGTATATTAGTTCATATATTAATGTGTAACTGAGTTGAAATATTAGTTCATATATTAATGTATATTTTGTTTATCAACTCAGGTGACAGGTGTGGTATATATATATATATATATTTTTTTTTGCCCAATTTAATAATAATAGTAATAAAAAAAAATTGTCCAACTCATGGGTTCAACTCGACCCAACCCGACCCATGTGAGTTGGGCTGGGTTAAGTTAGACTTATGTGATGGGTTAGGTTGAATTGAATTTTTTTAACTCACCATAATAGGTTGAGTCAAAAAATCTCTTTAAGCCTACCTATGCACATCCCAACTCGTAACAATCAAGTACAGTGAACTCTTTTTTTTCTTTTTGATGATGTCTACTCTTTTTTATATTTAATGAGATCTCATTTCATAATTATCAGAAATCACAAACTTATATATATATATATATATAAAGTTTGCAGTATAAATCATGATGTCATTGTTATTTGTCATGTCTTCTGATCGCCAAGTACCAATTATTGAGGGACTGAGGTTGGGAAACTTTGGGGCTGGGGCCTCCAGGAAACGATAGTTGATGAACAATAACTGACTTTTATACATTGGGGCTGGGGCCTCCAGGAAGCGATAGTTGATGAACAACAACTGAGTTTTTTTTTTGGTTTGAAAAACAACAATAACCGTGTGACGCACTACGCATTAGCCATTAGCAAACTTTCACACACTTTATCATAACTGTGTTATATGACAGATTATGATTGACTGGGTTACTAAAACATGAACTAACTTCTTCTTTTTTCTTCTTTTTTTCTCTTTTCTGGTTTACCATTGACAGTCCGCCACATATAACTGTGGTGGCAAAATGTGTGGAACTAATATTATTGGTTAATGAATTGATTTTAGGATTGTAAACTGGGCTGGGTTTCATTCAATTTTGGTGGCACCACTCCAAATCATCAAGCTTGAGTTAGACAGGTTTTGGGTATTTATCAATATGTTTCTGTTTAAAAATTGCTTATTTTCGAAAGTTTATTTACATAATGTAAGACAAAAAGTTAGAAGTCAACTTATTTTTAAAAAATTAAAACTTAGATTATTTAAAATAAAGTTAAAACAAAAAAAAAATAGTATAAGACTGATAAACAATAGATAATTTCAGTAAAAAACTATTTTAATTAGTTGTCGAACACACACTTAACAATCAAATAAATATTGTGCCTAAACTTACATACGACTGCGACTAAAAAAGGGAGGCCATCTTTTCCCAAATACAGCCTATGCCTACACTTCTCACAAAAATTGTGCTTGTGTAGCAGTGATTCAACCAAAAAACAGCAATTAGCTAAGAACTACAAACAAGAGCCCATTATATTTTTGCATGCCAGTTAAAAGGTTTCATTTGATATTAATTAAATATTTTTTTCAAGATTTTTTGAAAACTTAAAATACTATAAATAAATAAAATCTACCTAAAGATAGTATTAATTAATTGATTGCCACTTCACTGCCGTGTCATGTCATGTCCTAAATTATTAGGAAGAAATTATCATTTCATTTTGTCCATGTTTAACTTTGATTTTTTTTTTTCCGAATAGTACTTTTTAGGTGATTAGTGAATTTGTTTCTAAAAAAAAAAATTTACATTGTTCATAACCTTTACCTTCACTGAAAATTTTAAAAACATAGTGACTCACATCTGCCATCCAAACATCTATAGCCGAGTCCTCTCCAATTCGTGTGAGATTCCATTGATTACTAAGTTCCTTTGTAGCCTGCAAAAAATATCATCTATCGATCCATAGCAGTGCTTTCTTCATTGTTATAGGTGTCAAACCTGAACAAAAAGCCAAATATAAGGATAGTGAATTTTAGGCATAATGTGCATCTAATAACATATTAGCAATTTATAACAAATGTAAAGGTGCAAACTTTGTAAGTGAATAGTAAACAAAACTCAGTGTCAGAACCAAGAAGAAAACACTTTAATTCGAAACTCAGTGCAAATGTAAAGATGCAAACTTTGTAAGCAATTTATAACAAAGATGCAAACTCTGACTTTGCTATCTTTTTGGAAATTATGCAATGTACCCAAACCAAGTTCTTATCACCAATATTAATCTCTTTGGTTTTCACGTTTAACTACAAAATCAAGAAAAAACTTAATTAGCACAGTAACTCACTTGCCCCAATACATAGAAGTGGTTTTCATGAGAATGAACCCACGTACATTTAGCCACATGATACAAAATTCAACTTCAATTTCAGATTCTAGACATATGGCACAAAATTAAAACTCTAATTAGAAATTCTAATTTAAGTTTCTCTCTGCTTCACCTATTATTATATGTATAGATTATATATCTTAATAAGTATAAGTTATCCCATAAATATATATATATATATATATATGAAAGAAAGAAAAAATTCAATAAACAATGAACATGTTATTCTCGTCATTCATAGGGGTGTGCAGTTAACCCACCAACCCGCCAAAACCAACCCGACCCAACCCATCAAGTTGGATCAGTTTTTAGGGCTTGGTGGGTTGGGTTGGATTATAAAAATTTTTATAGCGGGTCAGGTCAGGTTCGGGTCATAAAATTCCAACCCGACCCACCCATATATTTAAAATATATTATATAATTAATACATTTTTTTAAATAACTAGCTCTTCTTCCTATTCTATATAAAAAACCAATATTAATGTATATTAGTTCATATATTAATGTGTAACTGAGTTGAAATATTAGTTCATATATTAATGTATATTTTGTTTATCAACTCAGGTGACAGGTGTGGTATATATATATATATATATTTTTTTTTGCCCAATTTAATAATAATAGTAATAAAAAAAAATTGTCCAACTCATGGGTTCAACTCGACCCAACCCGACCCATGTGAGTTGGGCTGGGTTAAGTTAGACTTATGTGATGGGTTAGGTTGAATTGAATTTTTTTAACTCACCATAATAGGTTGAGTCAAAAAATCTCTTTAAGCCTACCTATGCACATCCCAACTCGTAACAATCAAGTACAGTGAACTCTTTTTTTTCTTTTTGATGATGTCTACTCTTTTTTATATTTAATGAGATCTCATTTCATAATTATCAGAAATCACAAACTTATATATATATATATATATAAAGTTTGCAGTATAAATCATGATGTCATTGTTATTTGTCATGTCTTCTGATCGCCAAGTACCAATTATTGAGGGACTGAGGTTGGGAAACTTTGGGGCTGGGGCCTCCAGGAAACGATAGTTGATGAACAATAACTGACTTTTATACATTGGGGCTGGGGCCTCCAGGAAGCGATAGTTGATGAACAACAACTGAGTTTTTTTTTTGGTTTGAAAAACAACAATAACCGTGTGACGCACTACGCATTAGCCATTAGCAAACTTTCACACACTTTATCATAACTGTGTTATATGACAGATTATGATTGACTGGGTTACTAAAACATGAACTAACTTCTTCTTTTTTCTTCTTTTTTTCTCTTTTCTGGTTTACCATTGACAGTCCGCCACATATAACTGTGGTGGCAAAATGTGTGGAACTAATATTATTGGTTAATGAATTGATTTTAGGATTGTAAACTGGGCTGGGTTTCATTCAATTTTGGTGGCACCACTCCAAATCATCAAGCTTGAGTTAGACAGGTTTTGGGTATTTATCAATATGTTTCTGTTTAAAAATTGCTTATTTTCGAAAGTTTATTTACATAATGTAAGACAAAAAGTTAGAAGTCAACTTATTTTTAAAAAATTAAAACTTAGATTATTTAAAATAAAGTTAAAACAAAAAAAAAATAGTATAAGACTGATAAACAATAGATAATTTCAGTAAAAAACTATTTTAATTAGTTGTCGAACACACACTTAACAATCAAATAAATATTGTGCCTAAACTTACATACGACTGCGACTAAAAAAGGGAGGCCATCTTTTCCCAAATACAGCCTATGCCTACACTTCTCACAAAAATTGTGCTTGTGTAGCAGTGATTCAACCAAAAAACAGCAATTAGCTAAGAACTACAAACAAGAGCCCATTATATTTTTGCATGCCAGTTAAAAGGTTTCATTTGATATTAATTAAATATTTTTTTCAAGATTTTTTGAAAACTTAAAATACTATAAATAAATAAAATCTACCTAAAGATAGTATTAATTAATTGATTGCCACTTCACTGCCGTGTCATGTCATGTCCTAAATTATTAGGAAGAAATTATCATTTCATTTTGTCCATGTTTAACTTTGATTTTTTTTTTTCCGAATAGTACTTTTTAGGTGATTAGTGAATTTGTTTCTAAAAAAAGGTGATTAGTGAATTCTGAAAAGTGATCAGAAAGATAATATTGACCTTCTACATTAAAGCACGAACAATACCTAAATGGGCCGGCCCAAACTGAGAAGAGAAAAGTGTAGTGCAGGGCCGAAATCCATAGATGACAAGTTATTCTTCTATAAATCTGCATTAAGCGTAGGGATGACAAAATAACTCTAAACCCATTTGTCCACTTAAACCTACCCACTCTAAGAGTATCCACAGTCAAAATTCTCATCTAATCTTATTTTAGCATCCCAAAAAGCTACTTTATCAATTATACAATACAATTTTACAATACTCCCAGCATCTCAACTTTTATTTTCCTATTCTACTCATTAAAATAATATTTTCACACAATAAAATAATATATCCCAAACCCAAGTAAAAACAAAAATCCAAAACCCAAATCACAACCACCTGCTACTAGAAGTTTAGAACATACCCAAACTGTTGTTCTCTTGAAACCCCAGCCGCAAACTCTGGCAATCACGGCAACCCACAAAATCAAAATTAAAATCAAACCAAACCATGGCAACCCCCAACTCCACCACCATGAACCCACAAAAAAAAAAAAAAAAAATCAATCCAATTCCTTCAAGCACCAATCACAGCCAAAAAAAGAAAACCCAATCCAAAACTCAAAGAAGACGATCCATGGAGAAGATGATCCACCATGATCCACGGAGAAGACGATCCACCACAACCTCTAACAAACCCATACCCAGCAAAATCACAAAAAACAAATCACAACAAAAAATCACCCAAATTAACAGAAACTTAACCAAACACCAGAAACCCATGCCCAAATCCAAATCCGACTGTCGCCATCATCGCCCAAACCCATGCCACTGTCGCCACCCAAATCTGACCCAAACGCCGGAAACCCATGCCCAACGGCGATCTCCACATCCCACGCCCAACGTTGATCTCCATGGCCGGCGACAGTGGATCAGGCCATGGTGTGGTGGCTATGGGGTTTTGAGTCTAAAGTGACGAGAGCAGAATGAGAGAGAGAAGGAAGATAGAGAAAGAAAAGAAATAATGAAATAGAGAGGAGAGAGAAAATTAAAAAATAATTTTTAGAAATACAGTAGCATCTTATTAATAAGATGCTACTGTAGCACAATTATAAAAAATTTACAATTCGAAATATTTACAAGTCAAATTCTGGGTGATTTGTGGCTCCTAATATGCTAAATAACCCTTACATTTGGCATTCCCACTTTCGGATGCTGATGCTCTAATTAAACCTAAATTTACCCCATTATTAGTTGGGTTAATGAGCATCAATTCAATTAGACCCAACTAGCCTCTAAGCACGCGCTCACGCGCGTGCTCAGAGGCTTTTCTATTTTTTGGATAAAGTTAATTTAGAACATTTATTATACTTTGGGATTACTATATTTCCAATCACAAAAAAAATCTAAGGGTGTGATGAGTATTATGCGTTAACAGTGAAATAAAGTTGCCATCTTACGCATATCCATAACTTGGCGTGAAATAACTCATCACACCCCTAGTTTTTTTGTGATTAGAAAATGTAGTAATTCCAAAGTATAATAAATGCTCTAAATTAACATTTACCCAAAAAATAGAAAAGCCTCTGAGCACGCGCGTGAGCGCGTGCTTAGAGGCTAGTAATTGCTTTAGTTTTTTAGAAGTTGTTATCCGATACTCTTTGATATGAAAGTGGTCTTTTTTTTTTTTTTTTGATAGGATCTGAACGTGATTTGAGGCAATTTTTTTTTTCAATGGAGGAATGTTACAGTACGTGGATGAGATGGAAGAAACTGTTTTTTTTTTTTTTTTTTTTTTACTGGGAAGATGGAAGAAACTGCAGGATGCTGCATCCACTTTTTTTTTTAATCCTAACATGTAGTTTTTTTATCCTATAAATCAGCCACTTACTACACATCCATAACAAAAGTTAATAAGAGCTTAAATTTAAAATTGAATTTTACATAGAATTATACAAAATGGTAAATATAGTTTTTGTTACAAAAGAAATTTTCTTACAACAATTTCTTAGATAACAACCACTTCATGTGAGGTTTAAATCATAAAATAATTCTTATAAAATCTCTCACCCGTACTTATCTAATATTTTATTCCAATGCCTCTTCAATACAATCCAATAAATTTGTGCATACGGCAACCTGAGAGAGATAAAAGAGTTAGGGTTAAATTTAAGGATATGGATGGAGAAGTTATAGTTGTGGTTTTATAGTAGAAGTCTCTCTTTTTTTCCCCCAAAACAAAGAAGAGATTTGAAAAAAAAAAAAGAAGAAGAAGGAAAACGTGAGAATTTTTTTGTTGAGAAGAAAAAGTGTTTTTTTTTTGGGTGTGGTTGTTGTTGTTGTTCTTTTTTAGCCGTTATCATTTTTTTTTTTTAATTCTAAAATGTAGTTTTTTAATCCTATAAATTAGCCACTTACTACACATCCATAAAAGAATTAAATAATTTTTTTTTTTTTTTTAGGGTACGAAAAGGCTAACAGTTTAATCCAAAATTTAAGGATATGGATGGAGAAGTTATAGTAGTGGTTTTATAGTAGGAGTCTTTTTTTCCCCCAAAATAAAGAAGATATTTGAAAGGAAAAAAGAAAAAGAAAAAAGAAAATTTGAGAATTATTTTTAGAGAAGAAAACGTGAGTATGGGAAAGTAAATTTTTTTTTTTGAAGGGATTAAAAAAAACAAAAAAAGAGAAACCAATTATATTTTTAATTTTATGAAACAAAATGAAATGTAACGTAAATTTTATGAAACAAAAGAAAATGTAATGTAAATAAAATGTAACGTAAACAAAAGAAATTAATTACTACACATCCATAAAAGAAGTAAATAATTTTTTTTTTTTTTTTTAGGGTACGTAAAAGGCTGACAGTTTAATCCAAAATTTAAGGATATGGATGGAGAAGTTATAGTAGTGGTTTTATAGTAGGAGTCTTTTTTTCCCCCCCAAAATAAAGAAGAGATTTGAAAGGAAAAAAGAAAAAGAAAAAAGAAAATTTGAGAATTATTTTTAGAGAAGAAAACGTGAGTATGGGAAAGTAAAATTTTTTTTTTGAAGGGATTAAAAAAAACAAAAAAAGAGAAACCAATTATATTTTTAATTTTATGAAACAAAATGAAATGTAAGGTAAATTTTATGAAACAAAATAAAATGTAATGTAAATAAAATGTAACGTAAACAAAAGAAATTAATTAAGTAGCATAATCAAAAATAAAATGTAACGTAAATTTCTGTAGAAAAAACACCAAACCAAGTGGTGTAATCCCCTTAGAAAAAGAAAAAGAAAAAAAAGTAGCGTATATTCAGAATAAAAAACCAAAAAAAGTTGTGTTTGATTGCAGGCCAACACAAAAAGATATAGCCCTTACCAATATCCTTTCTCAAGTAGCCAATTTAAGCACGAACTCTCCTTTTTGAAATTTGTAAGTTAGCCACCGGTAATAAGCAACTGGCAAACAATGATGAATACTTGGCAGCCTTAGTAGGTAAGAACTCAAAGAAAGTCAATGATAAAAAAAAAAGAAAAAAAAAAGAAAGAGAAACTTGCAAAAGATAGAACCTGAAAAGCCGTTAGAAAATAAAGTTTGTTTAAATTGTTTAGAAACCAAATTTGAAAGTAGAAGAAGAACAAAGAAGAGGATGTAGAGCTAAACTGAATTTCTTCAATCTGAAGAAGAATGAGAGAAACTGGCAAAGTGTATGTGAATTCGTGGATCTTAAAGTGTATGAGTTTTAATTTACATATTTATCCCCGTTAGTTAAAAACTTGAGGATATTTAAAAAAAAAAAAATGATTTGAAGACAATGTGAGGATGATTTATTTTTTTAAAGGAAAAAAATAATAATAACAAACGTATAGTTGCTTTGAAGAAGTGGGTTAGTTGGAGAGTAATCCTATTTTGTAGGAAATGTTTTAGGTGAGAGTTAAAGATTTACCGTGTTATCCTCAAGTTTTGTCTCTACTTAAATGTAAGCTGTAGGGGTATTTTGAAACAAAAAAATCCGGTCCAAACAGCTGCAGCCCCTTAAATAGTAGTATAATCTGAAGAAAAATGAGAGAAACTGGCAAAGTGTATGTGAATTCGTGGATCTTAAAGTGTATGAGTTTTAATTTACATATTTATCCCCGTTAGTTAAAAACTTGAGGATATTTAAAAAAAAAAAAATGATTGAAGACAATGTGAGGATGATTTATTTTTTAAAGGAAAAAATAATAATAACAAACGTATATGCTTTGAAGAAGTGAGTTAGTTGGAGAGTAATCCTATTTTGTAGGAAATGTTTTAGGTGAGAGTTAAAGATTTACCGTGTTATCCTCAAGTTTTGTCTCTACTTAAATGTAAGCTGTAGGGGTATTTTGAAACAAAAAAATCCGGTCCAAACAGCTGCAGCCCCTTAAATAGTAGTATAGATATTTATCCCCGTTAGTTAAAAACTTGAGGATATTTAAAAAAAAAAAAATGATTTGAAGACAATGTGAGGATGATTTATTTTTTTAAAGGAAAAAAATAATAATAACAAACGTATAGTTGCTTTGAAGAAGTGAGTTAGTTGGAGAGTAATCCTATTTTGTAGGAAATGTTTTAGGTGAGAGTTAAAGATTTACCGTGTTATCCTCAAGTTTTGTCTCTACTTAAATGTAAGCTGTAGGGGTATTTTGAAACAAAAAAATCCGGTCCAAACAGCTGCAGCCTCTTAAATAGTAGTATAGATAATAATTAGATTCTAACTAAAAACTCATTAAACACCGTTTAACCCAATAATAATATACCCAAACTCAAACCAGCCCTTCCCACCAAAAAAAAAAAAACCTAGCCCTCACCTCAGACGTTTCAGGGTTAGGTTTTCATTTTCCCCCTCATTTTCTCAGCCTCCATTCTCATTTCAGGGTTAGGTTTTCATTTTCCCCCTCACTTTCTCGGCCTCCAATCACTCATCGGTAAGCTTCGAGTCTCGGATTTGGACCTTCTGGTTCGACAACCAGTCCAAACCCAAACAAGGTACGGTGTGGGGCACCTCTCTCCGCAAGGTCTACACCTTCGACAACGTCGAAGATTTCTGGTGGTACCTTTCTAACCTTCATCAATTCCCTGATTTATTCATGTTTTTGTGTCTATTGCTATGATTCTTGATCTGGGTTCCTCTTCATCTTTGCCCCTTTTCGTTTTTGTATGTGTTAAGAATAGAAATATAGCTTGCTTTTCGAGGTTTTTTTTTTTTTTTTTAAAGATCCAGAACAATAGTGGGTTTTGTATTAATTTCGATTGCCTGAACTTTTTTTTGGTAATTTAAATCTGTGAAAGTAGTTAGTATTTGCATTTCGAAGGGTACTGGGTTAAGAATAGAGTAATACTGACATGTTCTACAAAGTAAATGAAAGAAAAGGGTTTAAAGCTTAGTGGGGGTGATGGGTTTTCTTTGAATCACTAAGTAAACGTGTTTGCCACCGGGGTTTTATGTAGGCATTTTGAGTTGTTTATATGTTCTTTTTTCTAATGGTGTTTGGTATAATTGTATATTTGAATCTTTTCATTATTAGAAAATGTGGAAATGACATTCAAGTGTGAGAAGCAAAAGTGGAAATTTCTTTTACTTTCTGCACTTTTACTTTTTTCTTCTAAGGAATCTAAAACGGGGTGATTGAATTTCAGTTGATGTTTAATTGGGTTTGACTGTTGTCGATAGGACATAATAAAGGAGGATGAGAAGTTCTCTGGAGGTGTAGGGCGGCAAAAGGAGGTTCATGATCAGCTAATGCTATCTAGACGATTAAGGACTTGTGCAATTGAATTTTCATGAGCCTTTCTTGAAATTCCAACCACAGTTTGGTCATTTCTGAGTGTTTGTTTCCAACATTATCCAGAACATGTAAGAATTATGGCAGGACATCTTTTGCTTCATGTTTTGACTTCCGTCATCTAATTTCAATCATAGCTCTAGAGTTGTTTGTCTATAGCAAACAACTATTTTTCTGCATTTCCTTTGGCTATTTGACTGTAGTTGATGAATTAGGTTTGATACAAATTATCTAAGCTGTAAAGTTTATGCTTTGAAAGCTGCTTTAACCTCAACCTCCCTTTTGTTGAATACATGTCTCTGTTCCTAATTTATCAAGTATTTATTAAGAGGTACAAAATGTGCTATCATTGATGTGGTCCATGTGGATCCCATGACCCGTGAGATACATGGCTCCTATGTCCATCTTAACTGTCCCCTTTATAAGAAAAACCAAAGGGCAAAAAACATTGTCACCTACCATCTTAACTTTTTTTTTTTCAATTAAAAGGCAAAAAAAGAAAAAAGAAAAAAAAAGTAATGACAATTGACATGATTTTCTAAAAAATAAACCTTAGTTTGTTTTCATCTTTGACCTGAGACTTTAATCATTCCTCTAATATGGTAGAAAAAATTGTTGTGAATCATTCAGGGGAAAGATATCAGAATAATTCGTTCCAATCTTAAGTCAAGACAAATCATTTGGCTAAGGTAAACACCAAGTTTAATTTTTACTCCTTGTGAATGATAGTGGTGAAGCTCTTTAAAAAAAAAAAAAAAAAAAAAATGAAAACTGAAATTCAATCCATTTTTGAGTCTTCTGCCTAGTGGTTTACGGAAATACCAAAAAGAGAAATAAACAAAACACAAACAACCATCAAGGCCATAGAGGCAACCAATAGAAGTTTAGGAGCAAGGAGTATTGACAGATTTTTTCTTGCTCAATAGGATAGAAGAACCCAATAGTTCACAGGACATTAATAGCAAACATGGCTGCTCCTACAACTTCAAGATTTTGGGAATGTATATTTATAATGGAAAAAAATGTTTGTATTAAGAATGACAACATAATGCACTTAATCTTAGTTCAATTTTTTTTTTAAAATTATTTTTGGATGAATTAGTTGTATGGTATTTTGGTCATTTTTTTGGGTTCAGGGGTATTTTGGACATTTTCGGGTTTCAGGGGTATTTTGGTATTTTTTTGGGTTTAGGGGGGTGTTTTAGTCATTTTTTGGGTTTTAGGGGTATTTTGGTAATTTTTAGGTTTTGGGGTATTTTGGTAATTTTTGGGTTTCGGGGGTATTTTAGTAATTTTTTGGGGTTCAGGGGTATTTTGGTAATTTTATAGGTTTCGAGGGGTTATTTTAGTAATTTTCTAAGTTTCAGGGGTATTTTGGTCATTTTTTGGGTTTCAGGGGTATTTTAGTCATGTTCTAGGTTTCGGGGAGATTTTGGTAATTTTTAGATTTCGGGAGTATTTTGGTCATTTTTTGGATTTTGGGGGGTATTTTGGTTATTTTTTGGGTTTCGGGAGTATTTTGGTCATTTTTTTAAAGATTTTAGAGTACTTTGGTCATTTTTACTTTAGTGGCATTTTGATAATTGGGTAATTGGGGTTTACCCATAATAATTGGGTTGAGTTGGATTTGGGTTAGAAACAATTAGTTAAATAAGTTTTATATACCTAATCTAATTATGCCCACCCCAAACTCACTCATTTGCCACCCCTGCTAGAATTAGATGTTATTGGTCGGAAAAAAATAATTCGAGGTTAAAATTAGAACCAATAATAATTTACCACTAAGATTTGTTATGAAAATATTAATTTGGGAAAAGGGCAACCACACCATTTTCATAAATTATAGTAGTAATTTATTACTAGTTTTAATTTAAACTCATTATTGAAATTAATTTTTAGTTCTTAACTGTTAATAGTTAATAATGTTATTTAAGATTTTTTTAATTTGCTATTTAAAATTTATTGTAAAAATATTGTTTAGGTTAGAAAAGAAAAATACTTGGGAATATATAAAGTTACACCACTTTTGTTGTAACTAGTTACATGCTCCTACTATGTGGTGGTACTAGGCTAGTATGTGCTCCTAGTATTACTCTTAGAAAAATGATATGATTACATTATTATACATAATTTTTGTCACAATTAGCTATGTAAAGAGTTGCGAGTGTTAAGAGTAAAAATGCTGAGTTTATATCTCTACTACTCGTAACTCTATATGGTGATTTGTAACAAAAATGGTATAAGGTATTTTGGTTTACCTTCTTCTTTGAAGTGATGAGTTAAGTATACTGCGTAGATGGATTGAATATTTTTTCTTTTCCTTTGTCGGAGTACTCCAACATTGTAAAACAATAACGTAAATTTGTTTTTCAAATTAAGGGTGTGTTTGTGTGAATATTGCTAAAGTTAAAAAGTGAATTTAATAATTTGGCAAAAAACTTAGGTATAGACTTATAGTACCTTAGGGACTACTATTTCTTAGGTGGTTCCGCTCGTGCTGTTAAATTGATTTTAACGCCGTTTTTACTGACGTGGATCATAAGGAAGAAAATGAGAACCCGATTAGAGAGAGAGAGAGAGAGAGACCCGACCCGATTTGGAATTCGACTAGCTTCATTTTTTTTTTGATAAGAGACTAGCTTCATTATTATTACGCACACGACGTCGCTGCATTTGAACGCAAACCCACACCCTATAAAATCCCAAATCCACAAAACCGCGAATTTTCACAAACTAGCTACCCCCTTCTCTCACTCTCTCTCTCTCTCTCTCATTTCCCTTCGTTTTTTCATCATAGGTACAATTCTTCGATTCCTATTTCCTAAGCTTAATTCGATTTCTGCGATTGGTTTCATCTGTTTCGGAGTTTTTAAGGTTTCTCTGTCTTGTCTTTGTCTTTTGTCTTAGAAAAGAAAATAAAAATGAGTACAGATTTATATTCGGAGCGTCCATTGTATGGCGGTGCAATATCTAGTACATTCCCTAATAGATTCCAGGTCTGTTTTATTTAGTATTTTACTTTCACTGTTGTTGTACATTACATCGGAGGCTGTGTTGAATTGTGAATTGACTTTGCTGCTGTACCTAAAAATTACAGGACGTGAGCAATATTCGGCAAGTCCCTGATCATCAGGTTCGTTCTCTTTTTTTTTTTTTAATTGTTTTTTTTTAATACAAAGAAATTCTATTCTAACCTAATTCAAGTATGCATGTGTATGAGTCTCCTTCTTGGAGACTCCGGAGGCTTGAATCCCGGCCCATCTCCACACACCCCATAAGCACGCACTTTTACTTGTAGGGTGAACATCGCACTAGGTGTGCGGTGCTTGTTCTTTTTTTTACTTGTATAAATAAAAATAAATAAATAAGAAAGAGAAATGCTTAGGAATTTTTAAAAACATTTCACAACCTGCTTAGTTGACAAATTTTGATTGGATTAATGTCACAGCAATTTTCACAATATTTGAGTTGGCAGTTTTTTATTAGTTATCATGGTTGTTACTTTTTTTTTTTCTAATTTGAATCTACTATTGAAATTAATTTTTTACCCATCAATAGTAACTAATAACAACCTGCCATTTAAAATTTGTTGTGAAAATTTTGTGAATGTGACACTTCTTTATTATTTATCATTAACAACTTGTTGTCTTAGCAATGTAAGTATTGTTTTATTGGTTTTTGTTGTATTAATCACAACAGACCACATGTGATAAAGTTGTGGGAAAAAAAAATTGTCACTTTTACATGGACTTGTGAAAAATGTTGGGTCACTAAATTTGGTATTTTCTTTATTAATCCTCTGTTTGATGTGTAGCAGTAATAATTTTCTGGGATTTTAATTTGAATTTGTGGGGTTATTTTATAGGAGGTGTTTGTGGATCCTGCTCGTGATGAGAGTTTGATTTTCGAGCTCTTAGATTTGAAGCATGAAGTTGGAGATGATGGAAGTGCTGTCTGGTTTCTTCAAGACCTTGCCACTGAGCAAGAAGCTGAAGGAGGCATGGTAAGTCTCTTTTTACTCAGGAAAACTGAACTCTTGCTTCTCTATTTCAAGAGAGTTTGTTTCTTGATTAACATTTTATTTCTAGTATTTAAAATGACGTGGAACTAGACATATATACATTTAGAATTATAATATTTCATCTGAATTATGAAATGGATTCATTTCAAAAGGAGAGAATCCTTTTCTGAAGGGAAAGCAGTTGGTTGGCTGCCTTACCCCCTAATGGGTTCATTCTCATACTCTCACTTTTCCTAAATAGCACTATTTTAATGATATAAGCATACAATTTTCCAAAAATGCTATTTGATGGACAATGTGTGTTTGAAATTACCCCACGCTAGCTTCTGACACTTTATTTTGAGCATTTTTATGAAAACTATTATGTTTGTTTTGTTTCATCTAAATGCCTTGTTGTCTACAAAGTTTCATTTTATATGGCACGGAGGGAGTGCTGTTTTATTCTGTCCTCATTGTTTGATTGAGTAATTTGGCACTGCATCTTCAGGAAACATTGAAAGTGTGATGGTGTATTTGAATTAACTAATTAGTTCGTCTTTCTACCCCTACAAACTAAATTGTTATAGACTGATACTTGTGCTTCATACTTTGAATTCTTTGAATGTATTGAAACTGCATAGGTCTATGGCGTTACACCTATAGTTGAGTTAGTTTCACTATAATGTTATATACTAAAAACAAAAACAGTAATTTTTATAAATAACTAGTATGCAGTTTGGATTGTCACTGATTTTTGGGAGTTGGTACTGCTATGAAGTTTAGTTTGTCTCTATTAAGAATATCATGAATGTGGATTGCGCATGTTGTGATATGTGGAACTGGTGCACTTTATGATGTATCTACAACTTTTCCTTTATATTTCTGATTATATCCGTATTGGCCAGCAAAGGGAGACAAATAATTCTATTTCGTTGGGGATTTTGGGTTTTGGGTTCTAAGGTTTGTTTGAGTTCTGAAATAACCTTCAAAAGGAAGCCTAGGTGATTCCACTTTTGTTATAATTGTGTTGCCCCAATTTGTATCATCTACTTTGATTTGGCAACGGAACAGTGAGTCAGTGGCTATGAGCAGCACTCATGATTTTCAATTTAATTTCAGGTGATTGAGCAGTCTGGAGTAATTGAAGCCCCTGGGTTGTGTTACAGAAACATACCTGCTGTTGTCACAACTGCGGTTGGCCAGATGGTATGTGCCTAATCTATTGCATATATATTTACTTTCCCCTTTGTCTTACTTTTCTAGCTTTTCCTTTCAGTTGTGCTATTGCAGTGCTATTATCTTGCAATTCCAAATCTTGCTGCTACCCATTGGGAACAATGTGGATAATTTATTATGTCTACAGTAAGACATGGCTTCTTGGCCTCTGACTTTTCAAATCACAAACTATAGTGAGGAATCAAGGTGTAGTTCCAAATTTATTAACAATTGTTCCATTTGTGGTTGTTAGTACCTGTTCATTGCTACTCAAAACTGTGATGTTAATGGACTTGGATTGTTATGTTTAGCCTGTCCAAAGTTGTTGATTGAAAGTTGAAACCATAACATTCATTTGGTAGGTCACTTCTAAAAAAAATGAAAAGAACATACATTTGGTTGCTCAATAAATCAATTATCTTTAGTTGAGGATTTGATAGGTCTGATTCTATTGAAGGTTTTTGCCCTGTAAATAGGACACAGGCATGAGCCAATGTTTGTTGTGCTTATGGGCTTTCTATTGTGACTTGGATGGACCTGAGACTGTCATCTTTTTTTCTTTTTTTTTTCCCTCTCCACAATCAATTTCTATACAATGTTAGCCATAATTAATATGGGATACAATTAAAACCTGAAGATTATGCTATATATGGTTGCTGGAATACAGCTTCTCTATTATTCAGTCTTGTAGTACAATACTCAACAAATTTCCCTTTGGATTGGAATCTTGCTTCCTGCAGCCTTTTCTCCTTGAGTTTTTCACCCAAATCAATTTTCTTGCTAGTAATTGTACTGTGTAGGGAAGCGTTATCTTTGTTTTCTTCTTCTTCTTTCTACTGGGTAGGGAAGTGTTCATGATGCATGGTTGAGTAACAGCCTTTATAAAAAAATAGATACAAAATCATATCTTAAATTTATGGCTATGAACTTTTAAGAAAAATTATAATAGAAATCATCATATAATTTTCTTATGATCTCTGTTTATTTTTTTCTGTCCAGTTTATCTAACTTTTGGCGATTCTTATACGTAGGCTATTTCTAAGGGGCGGCAGGGAAGGGAAGCACAAAATGTTGTTAAGGTAAGCTTGTTCTTGTTCTTGTTTTTCTCTTCTCCTCTACAGTCTTCAAGTAGTGCTTAATTTCTAAGTAGAGTTTGTTCCCTAATTTCTACAGGTCTATTTGGCAAATCTGCGTCTTAAGGAAGTTGGTACAGATGTGCTAATTACTGCATATGAGCCTCTTCATATAAAGTAAGTTCCAGTAATTAGATGCCATATACCAAATAAAGTTGTTTATCAAAATATTTTACAAATTGATCCCCAATAACCAGAGGTCATAGATTTCTTGATACACACACAGAGAGTCTACCAATTGATCTACATTGGGCCAGAAAAGTGTAAATATCTTCTCATGAACTAGATGGCCAAGATACCTATGGTCCTATACCTATGGGCCAGCAAAGTGTAAATATGCTTAGATTTTCATGCTAGTAGAATTCACATATCAGTTAGGACCTGTCTTATGACACAGGAGTTTATATGAGAGATCTTTCATAGTTGATAAATTTTAGAACTTTAAATCATCTGAAACAGGAGCACTTGTAGTTGTAGGATGGATTTGTGAGGGGATGCACCAACAATTCACGGAGTGTGTCTGTGTGGATCCACCTTTCTAATATCTTAACCTCCTGAAACATTTAAGGTCCAAGGAGTCTTTCTTGAGGATTTATGTATGGTAGCCTTATATTGCTCGTTGCAAGTAATTTTTCCAAAAGTAGAGCCAGTAAAATTTAACTGCCATTACAGAATATGCTCCCTCATTTTCGCTACTGTTTCAGGAGCCTGGGTGGAAAAACTTTGCCAATAGCTAAAAAGCAGGGCATTATTTATTTATTTAAAAAATTCGTAACATCTTTGAGAAGCAGTTGGCTGCTTTAATTGGAGATACAAAACCCAGCCTAAATAGATTTAGGTAAATAAAATTGATGAAAGGAATTAAAATTTGTTTTTGTGGATGCAGATTCTTTGTTGCTTGTTTTTTTTTATAACATTTCCGTTATGTTCTTGTGGTTGCAGCCCTTTGAGTGAAAGCGCTAGCGCAGTCGGTGCTGGTTTAGCTGTTCCTGCCACACAAGCTGGTTGTATGCCAATGGGTGATGTTTTTAGACTCGCAGTTTCTAGCTTCAAAGTTAATGACTGGAATCTTTTTGGTTCTTCTGTCTAAATGTGCTTGTGGAAATTCTTTATGTAGAGAAAATTTATTGGGTAGTCTTTGGGGGCTCTACTGAGTTATACTCAGGAAGAATGTTTTGAAAGTAAGTAGGTGATGTTACTATTTATCTGGAAAAATTTTTTGGAAGCTGGTTCAATGGTTCATAGTTGTAAGAATGTTTTGAAAGTTGATGATGTTACTATTTATTTGGAAGAATGTTTTGGAAGTTGGTGATGCTTTTGTTTATTCTGTTAACTGCCTTTTCTCACTTGAAAATAGAAGTTTCAGCAAAATATGAATTAGTTTCAGTATGCTTTTGCCTGGTCTTTGAATCTTGCTTTTAACACTGAATCCGATGTTATAGCACAGGCAAAAGCATACTGAAGATTACCAAACAATCAATGTTCAAAAGCCAGTACTGTTCAGGAGGAGATTTTCACTTGTGCTAACTCTAGCTTTTTGTTTGAACATAAATAGCAATTCCATTCAACAAAGTCTCAATTTAGTAACCTGAGTACAATCCTTTTTTTCTCGAAAAGCATTTGAAGCCTAATATCTCTGTTCTGGTTACCCTTTTAGCAACAACAATCAGTGGTTTAAGTGGCAGTGGCATAATTTGAAGCATTTGAAGTCTCAATTATGCCACTGCCACTTAATTTAAGTGGCAGTGGCATAATTTCATGAGACCATCTACTCTTCCTGTAATGTAATGTTTATCCCTTTCGTTTGTGTTTAATTATGGTTATATTTATGTGCCTACTGCCTAGTATAAGGTTGGTCATACAAAATTAAGCACACAACTAATGATATGTTTTGCAGAACTTGATACATATCATGATTTGATTCTAATATATATATATATATATTGTGGGTTTAGGTGCACATTGTGGGCTTTATATCACGCTGATATTTGAATCTCATTTCGAAATACCAAAAGAAATTAAGAAAATAATAGAAAAAGAACCATGTCTGTTTGACATTAGTTTATTTGATTTTTTTGGTGATTATTATTTTTAATTAAAAATCAAAAGTATATTTGTACTTGAAAAGGTGGAGTTTTAAAAAAGTTATATAATAAACAAAATAGCCTAAAGCTAAACTAAAAAATTGGTACACAACAACAATAATTATAAAAAGAAGAAAATTATAAATAAAAAACAAGGTTAGAAATATATATACATATATATATATATATAACTTCTCTAATTTTAATATCACCGTTAGTTTGACCTATCAAATTATAGAATGTAAAATCAACCCTAAAGAGAAAGTCTTTGGAGATAACAAAATTTCATGGCATTTTCACAATAACCTTATTTTTGAGTTATGATGAGTCTTAGTGTTTGTAGGGGTATTGAGCCCAAGAGCTCATTATTTATGTATATAATGGGCCTAAAGCCCAAGCCGAAGACTAGAAGGCATCCGAGGAGGGTGAACATTATCCAAGGAGTCTATGTTAGTAGAGGACAAGATCAGTTTTGGTCATAATGACACAAAAGGGTAGGCCGAGGACAAATGTCACCCCGGCTAACCAAAGCCGATGTCTGAATAGGTGGTCTGCCATCTAGAGGTATGTTCTAGAAAGTTCTGTTGACACGGATATCCATTGCAGAAACCAAGTACAGAGGGGAGTCCTAAAATATCTAAGGAGAAAGCTGCAACCACCACATTAATTACTTTGCAGCTAACTCTCTGACCGCATTAATGTGGAAGTGATACCTGAACAGTGATTTTCAGCCTTACAGTTACTACTTAAAGACTTTAGGAATGTGCTAATGAGACAAGTATCAAGACTAACTATCTAGCCTGCACGTAGAGGGTGGAGATGAAAAGAGAAAAGAGTATAAAAGAAGGAAGTAATGAGAGAAGGGGATTGGAAATTTAGAAGAGAAAGCACAGTAGCAGCTTGAACCATATCTGTAACAATTTTCAATCAATATATACTAGAACATACCTCCTCGGATTGTGCCGATGACAAATTTACTTAGATAACTCCAGTCCATTTCTGGTTGATTATCTTTTAAAATCCATTCTAACTATTATCTCATTCATTAAAGCCTAGTTTTCTAACCCACTCTCTACAAGTTCATTGTATTGGGCTTAGATCCATTTATGCTTTGTGTCTAGGGCCCAAAACGCGTCCATAGTGTTGATTTTTTATTTTTTTACTTGTGGTAGGTTGACAACTTAGCTTATTGTAAAAATGTTATAAGATTTTGTTGTCACCTGTAAAAAAAACCGACCCCATAGAATTTCAAATGACTTAAATTCTTTAATTGATTTAGTTTTGTTTAAGAACTTAGAAAGAAAAAAAAAAAAAAAAAGTAATCAAAACGATGTCATTTAAGAGTTATTAATTAATATAAGAACATGGTGAAAATATTATATTGACAGTGATTTAAAATTTCAATTGGTTGTTAAGAACGCCCTATAGTTCAACAACATTGTTTGATTGCTTTTATAAATAGAACTATGATTCAAATCTCTTTACTTCATTATTGGAACAATTACTAAAATATACAAAAGGTAAAAAAAAAACAAAACTTCAACATTGCCACTTTTATTATATGTATGTGTGTGTATGTGTGTTTACATAATATAGATGACTAAAGAGAACTCGATATAAATGTCGAAAAAAAATGAACTAGTAATTGAAATTCTTGTTACTGTTTCCTTTGCATAATTCTTTTTCCCTTTGATTGCAAAATTAGAAAATAAAAAGAACAAAAATGTCAAGTAGTCCAATATAAAGATTATAACTAAAATGTAATAGTTTCAAGTGAAAAAAATTACCATCAAGATTGACGGTTGAATGCAACATCATATTGGCAACTGGTAGGTCGTGGTCATGGCGAAGGGAGATCAAAGATTGACATTTGCTAAGCGATGGTGCAAGATCAAAGAGGCGAAAATGAGAAACAATACTAGAGGAGGGAGATTTACCTTCACTGTACTTAGGCCTTGTTTGGGAGGAAAGAATGAAATTGAATGAAAATGAATGAAAAGAATATTTTTAGAATATTTTTCAATTCCCTTGTTTGGGAGTTTTAATGGAAGGAATAGAAAGTTCATTCCTTATTTGGGAGTTTAAGTGGAAGGGAATGAGATGGGTAGAAGAGAATATTCATTCCTCTTTATTCCCTTAAACCCTTAAGTTTTCATTCCCCTTGAAATTGGGAGGAATGAGAGGGAATAAAATTAGATTTAATGAATTTTTGACTAAAACTCTCAAAATACCCCTATATATTCAACCATTTATTTTTAAAAAGGGGTCTAATAGTAATATTGTCATAAAATGATTCAATTCCATTTCATCTATGTTACTCCTAAACAAGATTACTTACATTCAATTCATTCTCATTCCTTTCAATTTAAAACATCCAATCACTGTTACTTAATTCCATTCCATTCTATTCATTTCTCTTACTTAAATACATTCCATTCAATTTCATTCATTTCCATTCTCTTATAATCATTCCATTACATTCTATTCCATCCCCTTATGAACTCCCAAACAAAAAGAAAAAGCAAGATAAAAAAAAAGGTGAGGAGAAGAAACTAAGAATGTAATAATCAGAGGGGAAAAAATATATATTTAAGAGTCTTAAAATTATGAAACAAAGAAAGTTCGACTTAGACAGAAATAGAGGATTTCTCTCCCGTAAGAAAAAGTTTGACTTATGGGTTAATATAATCCAACTAACAATTTTAACATGCCGGGTTTAGTTTGACATTTTCTTTTACTAGTTCAAAAATGCTCATAGTCATACTCAATTTTTATCTTCTAAATTCAAAGGAGTTATCCCGATCAATTTTTATTAAATCTATACACACACAATATAATTTCAACCTATAACATCTGCTTCATAATAATTATTTTTTATCATCTAATCAATACATCAATTGATTTTTAGAATAGGCATAAGCCACCTTCCATCTAACCAAATGCCGACTCACAAGTCCAAAAGCAATGATAATGGAAAGAAGAATAAAAATAAAAAAAATAAAACAAAATCCTACTTTATTTATTGAGATGGATGGGTGATGGGTACATTGGGTAGGGTAGAGTGAACGAGGACAGCAGTACACAAGTAGCCAAACCCAATCCCATATACAAACGAGCCCAGTCCGAGCGTGTGTTTACGACATACCATTGGGTACTATAAATATTTATATTGATATTGGCCCATCCAAATTCAATCCGAAACAAAAGGAGAGAATAAAAAGAGGAATCAAACCCGTTCCATTCCAAATGGCAGAGCGACTGTCACTGTTGAGTCTCACACTATCACCATCACCGTCAACTCCTGCTCCAACAACCATGGCTGCTTTCAGCACCACCGCCTCTTCTCGCATCCTACCCTCCGCTACCGCCGCCGCCGCCGCCGCCTCTAGAGCTAGGCTCTCTTTCTCTTCCTCTCTCAAATGCCTCCAATCCTCTCCTCTCGTCTCTCACCTCTTTCTCAACCAGGTCCTCTCTCTCTCTTTCTCTCCCTTATGCTGCTCTGTTTGTTTTTGTGTTTAACTGACTGTCTCTGATAAATTAGCTTTGTTTTTTTTTTTTTTTTTTAATTAAACTATCAGAAACGATCGCCGATGGTTCGCGTATCGGAGAGAGGTCTGAGCTCAACTGCTTCGCCGAAATGCGCGGCGGCGTCCGATCCTGACCAGTTGAAGAGTGCTAGAGAAGATATCAAGAAGCTTCTCGACACCAGTTTCTGCCATCCTATTCTGGTATTTTCCATCAATTTGAACTCAGCTTATTATGCAAGCGATTTTATTCGCTTTGAAACTGCTTCAATTTCATCAAGTATTTGCTTCTTTCTTTTTTGCCTTTTGAAGATTTTCTCGTTTGGATCAAATGCCTAGGGTTTTGAGAGTCTCAGTTATTTTGTATAAGTCATGGTTCTTCAACTTTTCACTTCTGCAAATTTTTTGTTAGAACCGTTGCGAACTTGAAATTGTCAGTAATTAAATGCTACATTCAAATTTCTTTAACTTTATGATTATATAATGTATATATATTCAATGGTTTAGTGATAAAGTAATTGGTGTTTGTAGTAGGATCATTAGTGCAAACAAAGTAGCTCCAAATGAAATTCTAAGCCCTAGTGGCTTGCTGTCTTAGGTTCAAATGACAAAGGTGAAATGGAACTTTAGATAAAGTGAGAACAAAATCATGCATATAGTAGAGGCAATGAGATGTTGACAGTCTTAACATGTTGATTGGATTGTTTATGTTGTTGTGACATAATTGAAACAGACATCGAACTATAGATAACGTTGCGACTTTTGTTACTAGTGAGGGATTTAGGCCATGGTGTGTTCTCTTGTTACTAACTTTAATCTTGAAAATGAATTTTTTAGGCAAAATATAGCTTACTGATTAGTTCACTATAGGTTAGTGTTGTTAAAAGCACAAGCGTGCACCTGATCGATGTGAAGCGCACATTAAAATTTTTTTTTATTAATGGTCAATACAACAAAATATCTTTGCCTAACAAAATCAATGCAAATATGCAATGCAATCCTAATCTACATAGTCATTATCCTCATTGAGCAAGGGACCATCATCATTGTCATCACAAGATTTGTAGCCCTCATCATTTTCCTTATCATCTTCATCTCCATCATGAGGAGCATGTTGTGAACTAGAACTTGAACCTGTTGCTTGCCCTAGTGGCCACATTCTTGATCTCAATTTGAATATTTCTTCTTCAACTCCAAAAGCTCTAGCAACACTACCCCATGTCAAAATATCATCATCAATCACAAGATCATCTTCAACAAATTCATCTAGTTCATCTTCTTCTACTCTTCTAGTCAACCACTCATTGCTATCATCTATTAGGTATATGGTAGCACACCACACTATTAGTTTTTATTCCCTCCAGCTCAACTGCTTCGCCGAAATGCGCGGCGGCGTCCGATCCTGACCAGTTGAAGAGTGCTAGAGAAGATATCAAGAAGCTTCTCGACACCAGTTTCTGCCATCCTATTCTGGTATTTTCCATCAATTTGAACTCAGCTTATTATGCAAGCGATTTTATTCGCTTTGAAACTGCTTCAATTTCATCAAGTATTTGCTTCTTTCTTTTTTGCCTTTTGAAGATTTTCTCGTTTGGATCAAATGCCTAGGGTTTTGAGAGTCTCAGTTATTTTGTATAAGTCATGGTTCTTCAACTTTCACTTCTGCAAATTTTTTGTTAGAACCGTTGCGAACTTGAAATTGTCAGTAATTAAATGCTACATTCAAATTTCTTTAACTTTATGATTATATAATGTATATATATTCAATGGTTTAGTGATAAAGTAATTGGTGTTTGTAGTAGGATCATTAGTGCAAACAAAGTAGCTCCAAATGAAATTCTAAGCCCTAGTGGCTTGCTGCCTTAGGTTCAAATGACAAGGGTGAAATGGAACTTTAGATAAAGTGAGAACAAAATCATACATATTGTAGAGGCAATGAGATGTTGACAGTCTTAACATGTTGATTGGATTGTTTACGTTGTTGTGACGTAATTGAAACAGACATCAAACTATATAGATAACGTTGCGACTTTTGTTAGTAGTGAGGGATTTAGGCCATGGTGTGTTCTCTTGTTACTAACTTTAATCTTGAAAATGAATTTTTTAGGCAAAATATAGCTTACTGATTAGTTCACTATAGGTTAGTGTTGTTAAAAGCATAAGCGTGCACCTGATCGATGTGAAGCGCACATTTAAATTTTTTTTTATTAATGGTCAATACAACAAAATATCTTTGCCTAACAAAATCAATGCAAATATGCAATGCAATCCTAATCTACATAGTCATTATCCTCATTAAGCAAGGGACCATCATCATTGTCATCACAAGATTTGTAGCCCTCATCATTTTCCTTATCATTTTCATCTCCATCATGAGGAGCATGTTGTGAACTAGAACTTGAACCTGTTGCTTGCCCTAGTGGCCACATTCTTGATCTCAATTTGAATATTTCTTCTTCAACTCCAAAAGCTCTAGCAACACTACCCCATGTCAAAATATCATCATCAATCACAAGATCATCTTCAACAAATTCATCTAGTTCATCTTCTTCTACTCTTCTAGTCAACCACTCATTGCTATCATCTATTAGGTATATGGTAGCACACCACACTATTAGTTTTTATTCCCTCCGTCCCACTTTGTTTGTCCTATTTGAAAAATCAAACTTTTTAAGGGATCATCATTTATTGTCTTATCTACTTTTTAAAAATGTATAAGTTTCCAAAACTACCCTTAAATAAATTTATCAAAAAATTGAATTAGTAAATTAATAGGAGTATAATAGGAACATTAGTAAATTAATGACTTTTATTTTTAGAAATTGGACAATGTTTTGGGACATCCTAAAATGGAATAGAGAACAAACAAAGTGGGACTGAGAGAGTATATATTAAATCAATGGCTTATATCAAACATATTTAAATCTAATGGCTAAAAATCAAATCAGGATTTTTATAGAAAAAATTTACAAAAAGCTCTAAAAAAGCGCGCCTAAGGAGCACTTTTGTGAGGGTGCCTCGCTTTAGAGGGAAAAAGCCCCAAGGCCTGTGCACTCTGCGCTTAAGCGTGCTTTTAACAACACTGCTATAGGTGGTTTCTCTCTCTCTTTTAATTGATAAGTTAAAAACGCACCTAATGGGTTTTGAACCCTCACCCTTCAGACATTCATGTACGAGGAGGAAGTGTCATTGATCTCATTAGCATTTTTCATTAGATATTCTATTCTGATATAAAGGATAGAAAATTTAATTCAGTTCGAGGCTTGAAGTTCTAGCAGTTGGAAAATGAACATTCACATTGTATGATCTTTTGTATTTGCAAAAAGTATTGTGTTATACTCATCCTGCTGGGCTAACATATACACTATAAGTTTATTTATACTATATGCAAAACATGTGGTGAAAAAGTGACTGTAGAAGGAACATCAACATTTTTATTATCTTTTTAATCAGTAAGTTACGCACACTTGCTGGTTATTTTTTTGATAAGTGCACACACTTGCTAGGTTTTGAACCCATGACTTTACCATTATTCTTTTCTTACATTCACGTGGTAGGTTTTGAACCCACAACTTCACCCTCATCCTTTTCTCACAAGAGTAGAAGGAAAATCAAAATTAGGATAAACCCTTAAAAGCATTTTCTTCTTTTGTTTGTGTGTATGTTGCATGTAAAAAGATTAATTGGGTAAAGGTTATGTAATTTATCAGCCTTTTATAAGCCTTGCTTGAAACCTTGGGAAAATTGATGTGAGACTTTAAAGACAAAACACTCAAATGACCAACTTACAAATGCAATTTGGTGATCATCATGTCAAATGAAATGTTCACTCAATACAGATTTTGTTTGCCAATTCACTTTATTATATTCGATGTTAACTATGCAATTAAGAAATACTCCCTCTATCCCATTTTGTTGATACTCTATTCCATTTTTGGTGTCCCAAAATATAGTCATCTTTAAAATGCTAATAAACACAATATTGATACTTTCCTAACTTGCCATTTACTTTATTTAAAAATTCAATACCTTTGATTCACGAAAGTTTTAAATTAATGTGGGTAGTTTTGGAAAGTTGTCTTTTTATTTAAAAAACAACTTATTAAATGATGTTCCCTTAAAAGCTGGATTTTCTAAACATGACCAACCAAATGGGAAGGAGGGAGTACTATTTTAGTAATGACCTTTGGAGATTTCTATTTATTGATATTGGTATTTATGTGAGTACCACATAGACAGATCTTTGGAACATTTAGGGTTTTTTTCCCCTGCCTACATCTAACCTAGTTTATGTAAAATAGGTTCGCTTGGGATGGCATGATGCTGGTACTTACAACAAAAACATTCAGGAGTGGCCACAAAGAGGTGGAGCTAATGGAAGTTTAAGATTTGAAATTGAGCTGAAACATGCAGCCAATGCTGGTAATGATACATGACCAACCAAATGGGAAGGAGGGAGTACTATTTTAGTAATGACCTTTGGAGATTTCTATTTATTGATATTGGTATTTATGTGAGTACCACATAGACAGATCTTTGGAACATTTAGGGTTTTTTTCCCCTGCCTACATCTAACCTAGTTTATGTAAAATAGGTTCGCTTGGGATGGCATGATGCTGGTACTTACAACAAAAACATTCAGGAGTGGCCACAAAGAGGTGGAGCTAATGGAAGTTTAAGATTTGAAATTGAGCTGAAACATGCAGCCAATGCTGGTAATGATTGAACATTGATTATTATTTAGCTTGATTAATGGTAATATTGTCTTACAAGCTGGCCTTTCAGGTCTTGTGAATGCATTGAAACTTCTTCAGCCTATCAAAGAAAAGTATTCTGGTGTGACATATGCAGACTTGTTTCAGTTGGCAAGTGCTACTGCTGTGGAGGTTGTCCTTATTCCAACTCTAGAAGTTTTTCTGAATAGAAATTACAAATTAAAAAAGATTTATTATGACCAATTCCTTGGAAATTTCAGGAAGCTGGGGGCCCCAAAATCCCCATGAAGTATGGAAGAGTGGACGTCACAGCACCTGAGCAGTGTCCAGAAGAAGGGAGGCTTCCTGGTAAGGAGCACAGAATATGCTGGTATTTGTATTTTGCAAAAAGAATAATCCAGCTTGTAAATCTGATGCAGCTTGTAAATCTTCTTTGCTTAAGCCTTTATGGTTTTATTTACGTTATTTTATTTTATTTTAAATTCATCTGATGACTAGATGCTGGCCCCCCTTCACCTGCTGATCATCTGCGTAATGTTTTCTACAGAATGGGATTAAATGACAAGGTAAAATTTTCATGAAGCTGTATGCTTGGTTTTTCGATATTACCTCACTATGCTTGTGATGTTTAACTGTGAAGCTGTTTAATGCTCAGGAAATAGTTGCATTATCTGGTGCACACACACTGGGAAGGTCCAGACCGGAACGCAGTGGTTGGGGCAAGCCAGAGACAAAGTACACGGTATGAAATCATCATCTTCTGTTCATGAGTGCAGAAGAGCATATTGTGACTAAGTTACACATTTCATACCATACTTATGAGGGGTTTGTGGAGTTTAAATATAAACACGCATATAAAATCTGCTATAGCAATCATAGAAAATTCAAAATAATACCTATAGCCATTGACCAGAGCTATTAAAGTATTCTTCTCTTATCATCATATTGTGTTAGATGATAAACCAGTATAAATTACGGCAAAGTGATTGATTCCATGATTGACAGTGGAAAAAAGCTTCAAGTTATATGCTAATATGATGAGAATAAGTATATGCTAATTTTGTGCATTATCAAATGATCAGGAACATCCTTTAACCCAGGTTGTTCAAGAGCCAGTAATTGATTCTGACCAGATACATTCTCATAGATAGGCCATTTATTCTTGTATGCTTAGACATCATGTATGAGGAATTTTTTTAGATTAAATGTTTGCATTGGATATCATGACTAATTACCCTTTAAACTCAAATTGTTGTATAGAAAGAATATACTAATGTTGAAATCCTTGTCTACCATGATTACTTTACCAGACGATGAAGACCATCATTTTATCAGCAATGTATGAGTCTTTTATCAGTATTATATGTCTATGTCCTTGTATTATATCAGCTAATGATTCTAATTTTACAAATAAATGCTTTACTGTGTTTCTTCTGTTCTGCGCAAATGATAGCTTGAGAATCTAGGATTAAATAGTAGTTGCTGCTATAATAAAAATAAAAGATGTCTTTTTTCTTTTTTCTTCTTTTTGTAATTTTTGGATTTGCTCTGTGCTTTTCATGCATAGAGTAGCCTTTCGTATATATATCATTCTTACTTATCAAAAATAAAAATAAAAAATAAAATAAAAGATGAAAAAGAAAAACAGCAAAACCAACTGCTACATATGACTGGCATCTTTTCCGTAACAGAAAGATGGGCCTGGAGCACCTGGGGGACAGTCCTGGACAGTGAAATGGTTGAAGTTTGATAATTCATACTTTAAGGTTTGAAAATCACAACTCTCTCTATGTATACATTATGAATTCCAAGGGGAGTGGGTGGAGAATTGAGAATTCCCATTTGCTGATTGTGATTGTTCTGTCAGGATATCAAAGAAAGAAGAGATGAAGATTTGCTGGTCTTGCCAACTGATGCCGTAATTTTTGATGATCCATCATTCAAGGTGAAACAAAATGAGTTTTGGCTGTGAGACAGTTATCTAGCGTGAAATTTTTTTTTGATACGTTACATGATTTTTAGGTATTTGCTGAGAAATATGCTGAAGATCAAGAAGCATTTTTCAAGGATTATGCTGAAGCTCATGCCAAACTCAGCAACCTTGGAGCCAAATTTGAACCTCCAGAGGTTTGTTATCCTTTAATGATTGTTTCTGCTGCTTTGCCATGGTTGCTAACCAAGTATAACTAGTTTCATTAGTTGGTGCTGATGCAAGAGCTGATTTTTGGCCTTGGCATGACATGGTTATACTAAATCTTTGAAATGGTCTGCATTATTGACAAAGTTCCATCAAGCCTATGTAACGTAACCCTGGTTAATGTTCATCACACATAATAAATGTGAAATATTATAGATTTTCAAATAGTAAAATTAGTTCTTGAATGATTACTCACTACAGAGCTAACGGGATCCTGATCAACAAGTATGTCCCCCTGTTGTAAGAAGAGGGTGGAGGGGTGTGTGTAATTACCAATATAAATAATAATTACTCACCACATGGACATGTGCACAAATTTGTAGTGACTTCAACCTTGTGGTTCTCTGGGCAATATTTCTGTTGAGTTTGCTTTGTATCAACCAACTACTTCTTACAATCCCCAATCCCAAATCTATGGCTCAAAGAACAGACATTTTATAGACCCACTGACTCACACTTGCACACAAAAGCATATTGAACTGTTATCTTTTCTTTCTTTTTTAATTTACTTAAATATAAGAAATTTCTTTATAATTTGTTGATAACTACTCTAAATGACTGCCTGAATTTGAATATCAGGGTATTGTGATAAATGATGGTCCATCAGAACCTGCACCAGAGAAGTTTGTGGCAGCCAAGTACTCATCTGGGAAGGTTGTAATCCTTATGAACTTACATCCTAATATTTTTTTAGTCAATGGTTGTCAGAAATTCCTTACAATTTTTGGCATGAGAATATCTGATAGAGAAAATTATTTTTGTTTGCAATTTGTTCATCATCTTTACTTTTCATGGTTTGCTGCAGGATTAAGAAACAAGTTTCTTGTTTTCTTGTGCCGTGTGTCTTTTAATAATACAAGATGAAGCTTTTTTCAAATCCTGTGAACTCACATCTAAAACATGGAAGTCTTAAATGAAGAGGAAAGGAATAAAATTCAATAGTCTTATCTATGTACTTGCAGAGTGAACTGTCAGAGACTATGAAGCAGAAGATTCGGGCAGAGTATGAAGCAGTTGGTGGAAGCCCAGATAAGCCTCTACCGACTAACTATTTCCTAAATATAATTATTGTGATTGGTGTTTTAGCAATTTTGTCATCACTATTTGGGAACTAGGTTTTCTGAGCCTTTTCGTGAAACTTCCATTGTTTGTTTGCACTTTGGTTTAATTGTGATATCACCAATGAGTAAATAGTGGATCTTATTGCATCAATAGAAGTCATAAAATGTTAATGAAGGTAACAAATTAGGATTTGCATGACAAGCTTGAGCTGAGTTTGTGAGAAATAACAAAGTTTAAGCTTGACTTGGTTTATTTTCTTTGACATGCCATGTTGGAGCTTAGCTTTGCACAACTGCGCTCGAACACAAGCCTGGTTTAAGGAGGAATATAGTTGCATGTATATATGCTTACTAAAAAGCATGTTATTTACCCAAATATGTTTATATTTTTGTAAAACTAGTTGAATGTACTAAATGAGCTCATGAGTTACGAGCTAAGCTCAAAAGCAAGCTTGTCTATTGAATGAGCTTGAATGTGTCTGAGTTCAACAAGTCAAGCTGAACTCGGACAGCTTGCTAGTGGTTTAGCTTATATAAGCCCTACCCATGTTTTGACTAGATGGTACAGTTATTGTCATCATGGGACTTCTAAAATCCTACCTGATGATAGTGATTAATGTGTACAAGTTTAGTGTTACACTTTCTTCATTCATAAGGAAATGTTTGAGATTAATACATCATCACTGTGAGATATATGGAATTAGGAATTATTTTATATAACTTGACACCGAGGAAAAATTACAATAAAAAGAAAGTGGGGTAAAAAGTTTCTTTGTACCACCTCTTTTTCCCCTTATTTTTTGCATTTTCTGGAGACTAAGAATGAATAACAAAGCTGTTTTGAATTTGTCGCCAACAACTTGGATCTAGCTTAAAGCTTTGGACAGAAATCAATTGATGTTTGCGGTCTGGGAGTCTCAGCACCAAAAGAAAAAACGGTGTCAAAGTGAATATTTCTGGGTTTTTGGCCCCACAAAAAGTGAATGCTTCTCCACTCTCAAGTCTCCACCCATCAGCATACTCACATCTACTCCATGATAAACTCACAGATGTTATGGAAATATGTGAATAAATCCTCCCCCTCCTCTACTGTCCACCTAAAAGAAAAACCGTCACCCTCAAAAGCAATAAAGGCATTCAACTTAGGTGACTCTCCTAGTTTGGCTTAAAATTTCATTTAAACACAAGCAAGAAAAGGCACTAAACTTAATAACACGCTTTAACTGTTTTAGTTTCCTTCTATACCTTTTATTTTTTGGGTTTTTTTTTTTTTTTTTTTTTTGAACAGCATTGCAAGACTTCAATTTTTTTAGAGAACTTGTGGTGTCTATTAAATTTAATTGATAAAGTCTCTTGTGATTAACTTCTGGTTGAATTTGTGAACGCGTTAGGGTTTAGGTTCCGCACCTCACTTGTGATTGGAATCTAGAGAAAGAAGAATGGCACTTCGCATTATGTAGCCGAAAGGCTGGATTGGCCTTCTGTGTGAACGGGATCTAAGTCTAGCCTTGAATAACAGTCATTTAAAATACCACATTTCAAGCTGTGCACAGATGTCATCTATCACTGAGTTTAGCTATCCATTCCTGCCTTTGACCTTTCAAGCCCTTTCTTCTCTTCATTATATGTTAGTGTATTCTCTGACCCTGTATTCTTTGTCCGTGTATAGCTGATGGTCATTGTGAATATATGTTTGCCTAATAAGGCCACACTTCCCATCAAAATAAAGCCACACTTGTAGTCTTGTACAAATGTTTGAAAAGAACCCTCTTTTGGAGTGCAATACACGAACAAACTCGTCCAATGCATTCAGAAATTTCACAGGTAACTTCGTGTAGCTTTATTCTGAAGATTTCTGAACGAATTGGTAGGGTAGAATACAATCCACTTGTACATATGGACTTTACTGATAATACATAGCCTAAATTGTAAATATAGAGCCACCTTGGGTTGGAGATTCTCAGTCCCGGCCGTTTGAAAAATACCCTAAACCCGATCCAATCTGACTCATGCACCCGGCACCCCTACCCAAAATATCTGCGTTGGATCTTTCCTCTTCTTCTTTTCTTCTTCACCCATGTACAGATGGTCTTTCTTTTTTCTTTTTAACCCAAAAAATGCACACATATTAATTTGGTCATTAACTGCCCTTCTTATTCCAACGCATTAATACCATACTATAAAACTCTTTTTCGGCTTCTTTTGAAACATATGCATTTGGCGTAAAAATTTGAGTTTTTGTCCACAGGTGAGTTAAATCACTCGTTAAGGAAAAGTCGAGCGAGTTTAACTACATTGGGAAGTAAGACAACTAATAAACAAATACTTTTTATTGAGAGGAAATATTAGCAAGCAGTGCTTGTTAAAATTTTTCTTTTTGGGTCTCGTTTAAAAAAAGAAAAAAAAATTGTCAAAAAAATTACCAAAAGAGATTAAAAAAATTGCCAAAAGCTGTCAAAAACTGCCCAAAAATCTGAAAAACTGCCAAAATATGTGCTCGTTAACACAATTCTTTATTGAATGATGTGTGAATGCTTAGAAAAAAAAAAAATTTACGGTAAAGAATTTAACCTTAATTAATGCACTTTGATACTCAACTACTGTTAACTAGATTAAAAGCTTTTAATATCTAGAATCATCCTATTTCTTGCTTATGCAACTTGTTGGCACTCTGGCAGATATTTCGAATGAAAAAGGCACCCTGTTCCGAGTTCATGTTTAAAGGCACCCTAATCATGTCTGCTTATGTTTTGAATGAAAAGGCATGCTTAATGTTTTGAAAGAAAAGGCTAGAAATTTAGAACTGATTTCGAAACCGACAGAAATTTCCAAATAGAAAATAAATAAATACCAGTTGTAAAAAGTGATGTGGTCAAAGCATGCAGAGTATTCACTAGAGAACATAGGATCAGAAAATGTTATTTCTATTAAAAGAAAAAAAAGAAAAAAACTTTTCTTTCCCTCGAAAGGTTTAAAGATTGAAAGAAATGATAGCTTTGTTCCCGTTTTAGGGAGCATGTAGGGCTTTATATTAATTATTACTCTATGGATTCATCATGTTTGATGCAGGGTCCTTAATCAGCCTTTTCCTGTTAAAATTTCTTTATTTCCTTTTTCTATATCTTTTCTTTTTCTGGGACATCCCCAGAGACTTTGGAGAGTTTCTTATCTTAGTTCACCTTCTAGTGGGGACTCAATTGTCTTGTACTTTTTGCCTCGTTGCATCGTTTAGTGGCTCTACTGTAAAGGTTAAACTAGTTGAAATGACCCTTTAAATTTTTTGATAGCAACCAATCCATGCAGTTGCACAGTGAGACAGCAAAAGCGACCTTTGCAATCTACCCAATTCGTTTGTTGCACCTGGCTAGGTGAGTATGGTTGATTGGATTTGGTTGTCGAGTTTCACAAAATTGTAGGCTGTCTTCAGGTAGGACGCAATACCTAATATATCTAAAATCCCAACGGCAAAATTTCGACCACAAATTAGTAAACATTTGGTACTACCAGATGTTTAGAATTGTAAAATGTCAAGGCCTGGGAAATTTATAGATCTTATTTTTCTTTTTTCTATTTCTTTCTTACCTTTCTCAAATTCAAGAATCAAAACACTCCATTCGGCCCTTTAATAATTTTGTAATATATTTTTGGGATATTTCAAAATATGATTATCTTTGAAAATTAGTTGACATAGTTTTAATAATGTTTATAGCTTGTTATTTCCTTTATTTGAGAAGCCAATACTTTAGTTTAGTTATATTTGAATTTTGAATTAAAGATTATAGTAGTTTTCAAAGCTTTATACGTTCTAAATTGGAGTATTAGTTTTCTATTGTATTCACTCGGGATATTGAAAAATGTGGTCCTTTTTGATAAGTCAGTGGATCAATACATTAATAATTGTCTTAGTCTACTCTTTCCTTCATTTGAAAGGTCATTATTCCTTCTTCTTCTTTTTAATCTTAAGATTAAAGTAAAAAGGATAGTATTAGAAACTTATAAATTTTTTATTGAAAATAATGTATTAAATAATATTCCTTAGAAAATAAATTGAATTTTCTAAATTTAACCTATGGGAGGAAGTGTTTAGAAAAAAAAAATGCATTAAATCATGTTCTTTTAAAAAATTAAATTTATAAACATAATCGTTAAAAAAAAAAAAAGGATATTAAGAGTATGAAATATGCCCCCTTCTTGGCTTATTGTCTCAATTGTAAATTGGGTCTTGTTTTTTATACGATAAAAGAATTGATAGGATAGACTATATGTTATTCTTAATTTTGTTAAGGGGGAAATGTATAAAATAATAAATAAATAAATAAAAGAGAGGCAAGTTTACACCTTGGTTTCATATTAGATCCGAGGTTTATAATTTTGTTAATTAAAATTCAAAACTTTTCCTTCTCCAAAAAAAAAAAAAAATCCAAAACTTGCGAAATTGTTTCATTTTGAAATTTTTGTCCATTTTCATTATTCTAGAAGGTAACAGAGAAGAAAAAAGCACAAAATGATTGCGAATAAAACTTTCCATTTCATGTGGGGCTTGGTAGGCATTGAACATAGAGGGTAGAAAGAGTAAATTTCGTTTAGAATAAGATAACCCCACTTAGATTGTGGAAGTGAAAATAAATCTTCTATGGTAAAACATAGAAGTTGGTTATCTAGGGGAAACTAGGTAAAACATAAAGTTTTTATCAATGGTTGCCCCTTTTTCATGTTACTGTCTATAATAATAGACAACAAAGATGAGTGGAGGCTTTAGATGAAAGTGGTTTCATATGTTTTGAATTCCTCTTTTTTTTCTTTTTCTTTTTTTTCCCTCCCTTTAAACTCATATGTTTGGGATTCTAATTGACAAAATTAAAAACTTGAAATCTAATCTAAAATCAGGTATAAACTCTAGACTTTTTTTTTAATGTAATTTTGTTTCATATAGTTTTGACTTTGTATTTTAACAAAATAAAATAAAAACAAAAATAATAGCAGTTTTTTTTTTAATAATTCGATAATTATAATGAAAAATGAAGAGAGGGGATTTGAACCCTAGAAATGTTTCAAATATATCAGGATGTCCCAATCAATTTGATTACAAGAATTTTGACAAATACTAATAAAAGGTGAAATTAACCAAATCCTTGTAAATTTACAATGATCCTGTCATTGTCCGCATTCCAGTTCCACATGCTAGAAACCCAAATACCCCTCCGCCTCTAATACTTGGCAAAAGGGTCATTTTCTTTATGTCCATCATGAGGAAAGCTTGTCAGTCATAAAAACATGATTATGGTTTTGAACGTAATTATCACCCCGAAATTTAATTTGAATTTAAACTTTAATTATAGAGTGGGGGGACACTAATTAATACGTAGACAGATACAGGAGTTGGAAAAAAGATGAGAGAGGAGGCAATATTGGATAGAGGGGAGAAGGAGGAGAAGTGGAGGGGGAGTATAGTAGAATTGGCTGAAAATAAGTTAATTTTGGACCAAATATATCTAACTCTATTCTACTTCTCCTCCCTCCTCTCAATCCAAATGAACCATTAGAGATTTGCTAATGCTGCCTTATTATTACACTTCTAAAACTAATCTCATGCTAAAAACTTATTCTCAAAGCATTTGGTTAGCCCAATTTTCGTAATTGATTACAACTTTTTATCATAAAAGTTATTTATTTTTTTAGTTACAATGGTTAATGGGATAGGGATACCTTAGATGTTTTCAAAATGTATCAATTAAACTACAAAACTCTTGACTATTATAAAGTATTGAACACTAAATAGTTTTCAAATGATTCATCCATCCCAAATGAAAACTGAGTGATAATCTAAGCATAGAGCAATTTAGGGGTATTCGTTCGTAGGATGATGTTGATTTTTATTTATTTAACAAAAAAAATACATTGTTCACATATGACACACCTGTCATTACTAATGCATTCTGGTATTAGGAATGGCAACGAGATGGGTTCGGGTTGGGTTTCTTTATGCCTGGACTTGACCTATGGACTTGTACCCATTACCCGAACCCGGCCCGTTTAATAAACAGGTTTTTGTTGTTGCACCCAAACCCGACCTATCAGACCCCGCAAGCCTTATGGGCCCTGGCCCAAAATCACAAACCCAGAAATCAGTACAAACCCAAAATCACAAATCATGTAATATACATGTAATTTTCTTGGTAGTCATAGCATTTTCTTGCCATCCAAACAAATGCCAAGATCTAACAAACCAATCTCTACAAAAAATCCAACAAATCCTAGAAATAAAATTAGCAAATTTGAAAATCCCAATAACAAAACACCAAAAAAACCTAACCCAAATTTTGCTCACAGAAACACAAAAAGAAAAAAAACACAAATTACACCGATTGTGGATCTATAACAGGTGAGGGGTGGTTCACAGTGGATCTGTAATGGGCGAGGTGCTTGATCGCTTGATTGTGGTTGGTGACAAACCTTAGACTGGTCGGTGGAGAATGATTGAGAGTGAGTGAGACCTTGGATCGACAGAGAATGATTGGACCGACGGAGAATGAGTATGCGTGAGGTGTGAGCTAAAGTTTTAGGGTTTATAACTATTACTATATATGTGTGTGTGTGGGGGGGGGGTATTTTAGTAATTTAGAATATAACTGGGTCGGGTTCGGGTTCAGGTCGGGTTTTAATAAAACCTAAACCCAACTCGGACCCATTTCGAGTTTTTTTTACCCAAACCCGACCTTATTCTTTATCAGGTCGGGTAAAACCTGACCCATTAGGGTCGGGCCGAGCTAGGTACTCACAGGTCGGGCAAAAATTGCCATCCCTATCTAGTATAACTTTCTAGAAAGCATTGGTATAAGTAACACAAAATGTTGAACACAAATACTTGATATAATCCAAACAATTTTTTTACAACCACATTATTTGTCGCAATTGATTACATCAGAGTTATGGCAATAATTTTGGTACAAAAGTTGTATTCTTAGATTTTTTGTAATCAAAATCTTTTGCTACCTCAATAAAGAGTTTTGTAATTTAACTGAAACTTCTTGGTATTTTCAACGAAGACGTTCAAATTACAAATTCTTGTCTCTCAATGATCGAATTATTTTAAAAAAAAAAGATCTAGAAGATAAATAAAATAAAATAAAAAATTGATAGATGCAAAGTACAAGAATCTTATTCTCATTTCTGATACACACAGATGAGAAAGGAGCAACGGGAAATTTGGAAAGTTATGACTAAGGGAGCTTAGGATTTAGATCCCGTGCAATATTAAGGTTATTGCATAGATGCAATTATGGATAGGAAGGGGTAAAAGTTTTTAAAAAAAAAATGTTAACTTTTCTTCTTAGTTGTCTGATATATATATTTTCTTTTTTAAAGGTTTTTATCTGGATCTCGAGGGAGCATGTCCAATGAGTTCCCAACTTTAATTCCAACTCTTTTGGCTTTTATTATCCCTTTGAAAACATGAAATGCGTAGGCTCAAAACTTGTATCACGACTCAAATCCATGAATAAAGTTTATTTCTTTGTTTGAAAAAAAGAAAAGGATAATTACATAGGAGGTCTCAAATTTGACTGTCATGTCAAATTAATAGTGTTAAATCTATAATGCAGAAAGGACACAAAAGTCATCTTTTAGACCTATGTGTACACTAAAAAAATCTTTAGATAAATTATACTTCAAACTCAATAATTAGGGATGGTTATAAATTGAACCCCACACTTGCAAAAATTTTAAATTAATCCCTACATCTTTGAAAATGTGTTAATTCAGACCATACTCATAACTCATTCATGATAATTTTGGTACAAGAAATTATTTTAAACAAAATGACACCGCCTGATTGTTTCCAAATATATGTAATGCATTTATTATATATGAACATTATTTCATTCTATGCCACATAATGTAATTATGTTAAAGTATTTTCCTTCATGAAATAAAATCCGGGTGCAGCAACCTTCATGGCCCTTACATGAGATTGGCAAGAGGGCAAAGGAGTTGGTGGTGGAGTTTTTTGATGCCCATGCACAGCCCACTAGATCACAGGTGCACCGACACAATACAAAGTGGACTAAACCTCCAGAGGATTGTTATAAGACTAACTTTGATGCAGCTTTATTCGAAAACAGCAACTGGGCAGGTATTGGGGTGGTGATTAGGGACTGCAATGGGGATGTTATGGGTGCTCTAAGTCAGAAAATAGTGCTACCTCAATCCATAGAACATGCTGAAGCATTGGCGGCTTCTCGGGCTGTGAGATTTGCAAGGGAGCTTAGTCTTTCCAATGTCATGTTTGAGGGAGACTGCCTACGGATTATTAATGCTATCAATACAAAGGAACCATGCCACAATCTATTTGGACACATCATTGAAGAGGGGGGGGGGGGGGGGGGGGGGTATTTTAGTAATTTAGGATATAACTGGGTCGGGTCCAGGTTCAGGCCGGGTTTTAATAAAACCCAAACCCAACTCGGACCCATTTCAAGTTTTTTTTACCCAAACCCGACTTTATTCTTTATCAGGTCGGGTAAAACCTGACCCATTAGGGTCGGGCCGAGCTAGGTACTCACAGGTCGGGCAAAAATTGCCATCCCTATTTGGTATAACTTTCTAGAAAGCATTGGTATAAGTAACACAAAATGTTGAACACAAATACTTGATATAATCCAAACAATTTTTTTACAACCACATTATTTGTCGCAATTGATCACATCAGAGTTATGGCAATAATTTTGGTACAAAAGTTGTATTCTTAGATTTTTTGTAATCAAAATCTTTTGCTACCTCAATAAAGAGTTTTGTAATTTAACTGAAACTTCTTTGTATTTTCAACGAAGACGTTCAAATTACAAATTCTTGTCTCTCAATGATCGAATTATTTAAAAAAAAAAAATCTAAAAGATAAATAAAATAAAATAAAAAATTGATAGATGCAAAGTACAAGAATCTTATTCTCATTTCTGATACACACAGATGAGAAAGGAGCAACGGGAAATTTGGAAAGTTATGACTAAGGGAGCTTAGGATTTAGATCCCGTGCAATATTAAGGTTACTGCATGGGATGCAATTATGGATAGGAAGGGGTAAAAGTTTTTTTTTTTAAAAATGTTAACTTTTCTTCTTAGTTGTCTGATATATATATTTTCTTTTTTAAAGGTTTTTATCTGGATCTCGAGGGAGCATGTCCAATGAGTTCCCAACTTTAATTCCAACTCTTTTGGCTTTTATTATCCCTTTGAAAACATGAAATGCGTAGGCTCAAAACTTGTATCACGACTCAAATCCATGAATAAAGTTTATTTCTTTGTTTAAAAAAAAGAAAAAAAGAAAAGGATAATTACATAGGAGGTCTCAAATTTGACTGTCATGTCAAATTAATAGTGTTAAATATATAATGCAGAAAGTACACATTAGTCATCTTTTAGACCTATGTGTACACTAAAAAAATCTTTAGATAAATTATACTTCAAACTCAATAATTAGGGATGGTTATAAATTGAACCCCACACTTGCAAAAATTTTAAATTAATCCCTACATCTTTGAAAATGTGTTAATTCAGACCATACTCATAACTCATTCATGATAATTTTGGTACAAGAAATTATTTTAAACAAAATGACACCGTCTGATTGTTTCCAAATATATGTGATGCATTTATTATATATGAACATTATTTCATTCTATGCCACATAATGTAATTATGTTAAAGTATATTCCTTTTCTCAAAAAAAAAAATGTTAAAAGTATTTTCCATAACAGCATCACACAAAATGGGTTTATACTTTATAGTTTGGATTGAAACGTCTTTGAATGTGTGAGGTTTAAAAGGTAAATTACCCAAATCTTTTTACATGAGTATTAAGCAATATTATTTTTGTGCAAAAAGATAAAATTGTAAACAAGATGGATTTTTTTTTTGTTTGGATAGTAATTAAGGATATATAATTGAATAACTAAACAGAAGGTATAAAATTATCCAAAAAAAAAAAGAGTATAAGGCCGATCAATACAAACTGTTAAATTACCGATTGTCTCAAAAGTTTAAACTGTTAGGAAGTGATGAATTTAATTACTTAACCATAATTTTAACATTTCTCCTCATTTGTGGGCCTAAACTTCCCCTTAATAAGTGGAGACTCAATAAATGGGAATTTAATATTTTAAATGGAATGTAGAGTGAAGACAAAGATCGATCTCAGGATCTTTTACTTTGATGCCATGTTAAATTACCGATTGTTCTAAAAGTTTAAGTTTTTAAAACAATTAGTAATTAAACATCATCCACTAGTTAAGATTTTTATGGTGCCAAAATATCACATGTAAATCTATGGGGAGAATTTTGTATTTAAAGAAGTCCTGAGTACTCCTGAGAGCAATTTCACATGAAGTTCTATGTATTTTTTGAAATTGCGGTGCAATTAGGCAATTAATCAAAACACATCTGATTCCCTTTTGACAAAAGCAAAAAAAAAGTAAAAAGCCACGGTCTTTTATAAAATCTGGGAAGTTATCAAATCCTTGATTTTCCAAGCTTTATATTTTTGAAGGAATACAATTCTATTTGACGCGTTTCGGTGTTGACAATAGAAGCAGGAATCTAGAGACGTAAAGGAATTTGATATTTTGAATTGTTGTTTGGGAAATTGACAGGAGTTCAAATTTCAAAGCTTTGAAACATTTTCATATTTTCTTGCCTTGACGTCCAAGTTTTCGACTACTCTTGTCTGTACGGTGGTTCCTAGGAATTTTTGAATCATATGAAGACATAAAAAATACCCTTTTAGAAGAAATGCACAAGACACGTTTTTACTATTTGTTAAAGTGAAAATTTATTTTTGGTTTTTACATTAAAAATACAATTTTATCTATATATTAGTATTATGCTCGTGCGTTGCACGATTTTAATTATAAACTTTTAGTATAATTTTATTGAAAAATAATAAATTAATAATCTCTTGAATTTAGATCATATAAATTGCATATAAATTATTGTTCTTAAAGGTATCAAGCAATCACACAAATTATTTATATAAAAAAATTCCTAAATTTAATAATTAAAAACCTATGGAAACTTAACCAAAGGTATTTCATTTGCCAAAAAAATAAACATAATTCTTTTCTAACTTATCGGTTGTCTTATAATGACATTTTTGTAGCGCACACATATAATATTACTAACAAAAAAAAAAAAAAAGTAACATAAAAATTGTACTATTCAAGAAAATTAATTTAATCAAATAATGCACATATAATCATAACTCAAATACAACCAAGAAATAAAAAAGATGAAACCCTTGTTGTAGGAGGAAATACAAAATTTGATCATTCCTAAATCATTATTAGATAAAGCCTATGAGGAAAAAAAAGGATGAGTACAAATAATTCATAAATGCAAAACCAAACAAAAGAAAAAGAAAAAAAAACTAAACATATTTTTTTAGGATAAAAAGGAAGAATAATCCAACCTTTACCCTAACACAAACGGTACATCAAAGTAATAGATGTACTATCAAAAAATTAAATAAAGAGTAATAGAAGTAAATTTTCCTTAAAAAGTTGCAATATATGCTTAAGAAAAATGATCTTATGAGTCAATTTAATGAATTTCACGGTATGTATGGATTCACATTTCACATGTTAAGAGAGAAATCTCATGAGATGCCAAGATGCCTTCTTGACTTAGATATCCATCTTCCACACAATCCTACAGAACAAAGTTCAAAGAGAGGAGTACACATCTTTAGCTTTTCAAGAAAAGTAGCTATTAGTCTTTCATCAATCCCTAATGAATATATCAAAGTTTTTTTTTTTTTTTTTTTTTTTCTTATACCTTTAAGTTTAACTCAAATAATAACTGATGTGGACAAATCATGAAGGTGAAATATTTATAGAAGAAGGTGAAATATTTATAGAGGTTTATAACTTTATATAATATATTTCATGCTTTTAATGACTCATAAGAAAAACCATAAATTAAAAAAACACAAACACAAAAATAACAAAGAAGAGAAACATACCTATAATAATATGGATGGTGACTTTGATAAAACATTTTACTACAAACAAAACCAACTCAAATAATAACTAATGACAAATCATAAATGTGAAAATATTTATATAGGCTTATATAATGAGTTTCATGGATTTAAAATTGACTTTATGACTCATAAACCGAACCATAGAAAAGAAAAATAAAGTGAATAAACATAGTTGTAATAGAGTGGATGGTGACTTTGATAAAACATTCTACTATAAACAAAACAAACTGAAATAATAATTGATGTTTGACAAATCATAAAGGTGAAATATTTATAGAGGTTCATATAATTGATTTCACGGATTTATAATTGCATTTATGACTCATAAGCAAAACATAGAAACAAAAACAAAAATAGAAACATATCTGTAATTGCGATGGTCACTCCACAAGTATAAATGCTTATGAGGTGTGGGGGCCAAGGGCCGGCCGGCCGGATTTCAAGTCATCAGGAGGGGAGCTTTACACACATATACTTAGATTAGGTTAGAGTAGAATTTCTATCTTGTAAAAAAAAAAAAAAAAAAAAAAAGCATTCTACTGCAAACAAAAAGAGAGATATGAACTTATTATTATTAACAAGGGGGAGAGAAAACAAATGGATTAGAACAATAAGTATTGTTTCTATCTCCAAAAAATTTATAAAAAAAGAAAATAAAAGAAAGAAAGAAGCTGTATATGAAGAAGTTGTGTATTTGAATATATAAGAATACACTAAAAAAATTGTATATATAGAGAATTTTCAATTGTGAAGATGCTAGATTTCTAATCAATTTAGGAATTATAAGATAAATACAATTATTAGGAATAAGATATGTATTAAAAAAAATATCACAATTAATGTTTTTTTTTTTTTTTTTAAAAAGAAAAAAAAAAAAAGAAGAACAAAACGTAAAACTCATCACTTAGGATGCATGTTTATCCAAAAAACTTGGAAGTTAGGACTTGGCAAAGTTCAATTAGACATAGAATTTCAAATTATATTGAAGTTAAATTATAAGAGAAATTATTAGATGGTTTGGAATTAAAGATGTGGGGGGAAAAAGGCCCAATCTAACATAGTGGGCCTAGAGCCCCATGTGAGGATTACTGTGCGTCCGAAGAGAAGGAGATGGTAAGGGCAAGACCCATCTGGAAGAAAGATCCCCAGAAAGGATGGTTGCCGACCGAGGAGACCGCCTTCCGTCCGAGGAGATTTTATTCCTCGGACGCGAATAGTATTGATTGATCAAACGTGTGGAAGGTCCGAATGATTTTCCTAGCAACCCCAATGATCAAGATAAGCTCTGGGTATATCTGGAGAAGATAAGAATGAGGAAATATCTAAAGGAAAAGTTGCTACCACCGCATTTAAGGCACTACAGCAACTTCTTTGGCCGCATTTATGTGGAGAAGACCTCTGAACAGTGTAACCTCACCTACCGCCACTCACAGAGAGCTAGAGGAAATACTTGACGTGACATATACTCAAGTAGAGTCATAGATGAGGAACAAGTGGACGATGGGGATGATGGGAAAAGAGGCTATATAAAGGAAAGAAGCTCTTGAGAAAGAGAAAGAGGATGAGGGAGAAGAAAACAAAAAAGCTTTATTGTAACCCTAAGATCTGTATTCACCATATAATCAATAATATGCCTCTTCGGATACCAATTCTTTACGTGTAAATTCATGTTGGTTTATGCTTGAGGGTTGTGATTAATTGTTGTCGATTCCATAATCAACCTAGCTCTTTCACCCATTCTCTACAAATTCATTGTTTTGGGCTTGGGCCACAAATCCTAACCCTACAAAAGAAATACCAATTCTGTGTGAAATTCTAATCAATAGTGTATTTTTTTCTAAAATTATTTTTTATCTATAATTTTTAATTTTAAATAAAATACTAATGGTTACACAATCGTAATCTAAGTAAATTAGTTATCTTATCCATGTTTTGCAATTTTTTTTTTTAAAAAACTTGTGTTATCATTTTAAATCTAAAAAAAAAAAAAAATTCTTCCTAAAAAAATATATCTAAAAAAAATTCTAAAATATGGATTAGACATTTTTTAGTGTAGTAATTAAAAAATAAGAAGAATTAGATTACATTATGTCTCTAAATTTCTACAATTTAAGATGCATTAAACATCTTTTTTTAGTGTAGTACATTACTGCAATTTAAGATGCATTAGACTTTTTTTTTTATATATATAAATGTTTTATTTTTACATGTAGTGTAGTAATTAAAAAAAAAAAAGTTGTTGCATTTTTTATAATACACTACACGTACAAAATAATGATTATATGGATAAGATAAAGAATTTGGATTGTAATCAAATTATAATTTTTATCAATTTAGAAATTATAAGAGAAGAAAAATTATATATATATATATATATTTTTTAATCTAAAAATAGGATTACATGGATAAGATAAAGAATTTGGGTTGTAATTAAATTTAAGATTTTTATCAACTTAGAAATTATAAGAGAAGAAAAATTATATATATATATATATATATTTTAAATCTAAAAATTAAAAAAAAAAAATTAGAATATGGTAAAGCTACTTGGCGCAACCACGACATCTAAACCCAACTTTTATTATATAGTATATGTAGGGACTCGGTTTTAGAAAAGTTCCCCAACAATACATTTTTAGAGAGTGGATCGAAGGTTAAGGCCCTAACAGACTAGCAACGGTATACAAATCACTTCTTTTTCATTGAAGGGGAGTGAGCCCAGTTTACAATTGAGGGTGGCTTCTCGGCACCCGTCCGAGGAGACTCCCCTCCCTGAAACTAACACTACCTCTAGGTTCTCCTATGTCACTCCCTTCAATCCTCCAAAGTTCCAAAAAAAGAGGCCTCTTACCCTCCTTTGCTCGCCTTTCTTTTATCGTTCCTCCTTTCTCCTATCTTCCCCTTCCTTCTGTTGATCATCCATTGGCCTCCATTCTAACCCTCCGTCCCATCAGAGGTCTTATCCGTACTCAAGTGGCTCACCATGATCGATGTTCCCCTGCCAAGGGGTTACATCCCCATTAATGCGGCCAAGGGGGTTAGGTGAGCGCATTCAATGCGGAGGTGACAGCTCACCTAAGGCTTGCTCCTTCGCCGTGCTCCTATCACCGACGCGTGGCACTAGGTCCTCTCCTCCTCGGATATTCAAGGAGTCCTTTGGTGGGGTGGTCCTCGTGTTTTTCCGAGGTCTCGGACGTCCGAGGACAGGGTCATCCTCGGATATGCTCCTCAGAGGTTGGTCTTCGCGATTTCATTCTCGGACCCATCATGCATCCTTGGCGTGGGCCATTTGGGGCTGGCTTGGAGTGGGCCAAGGCTACCCGATTTTGGCCCCACAATAGCCCCTCAAAATCTTGCTGCACGCATCCTCGGGTGGGGAGAATGATTTTGACATCCTCGGCCTTACCCCCCATCAGTACTGGGGTCTATTAATCTGCCCAAGGCACGGCGCAGACGTTTCGGAGCGCGTAACGTGCCTGTAATTAAATTCAGGCGGCTCTGTGCTCCCCACGTCTAATGAGGCGTTACCAATCCAACGGTGGAGGTTTGTCTCGCATTTGTGGACGGGAAAACCCGCATGGCTCTTCGATTTGAGGTATAAATACCCATACGAACCGCTTCTTCCTGTTCCTTATTTGTAATCAAGAATTCTCGTGCATCCTTCCTGAATTCAGCCACACTCTCACTTACATCTCCAGCACAAAAAGCCTGTCCGAAGAGCTCCTCCTCTTCCCAGTAAGTCGCTCTATCCCTCTTTACCCCTTCTTCTACTTCGCCAGTTCTTTCTTAGTTCTTTTAAGTGTCAACTGATGGGTAGGTTTAAGAAATACGTCGATACTGAGGAGGCGATGGAGAAATTCATCATCGACTACAGAATTCCCGGTAATGTAGGTCTGAGATATTGTAAGGACGGAGATTGGCGCATACACAGACGGGAGGGCGAGGTGGTAATTCCCATTGTTGCCTTCCTTGAAGGGGGGATGACGATCCCCATGGGGCCGGTGATGAGGGACTAGCTCACGCACTTCCGGTTGGCCCCTACCCAGTGTGGGATAAACGTCTTTAGGATTTTGGGCTGTGTGGACGCCCTGAACGAGAAGATGGGGTTAAGGTTGACCCACCATGACGTGAACTGGTGCTACAACCTTCAGCTCCTTAAGGGCAAGTCTTATTACCTGAAGATGTGAGACGACAGGGTGCGACTCATTCAGTGCCTCCCTGAGTCCAGCAAGGGGCTCAACGAGGATTTTCTCATTGTGTCAGGGGAGTGGCACGATGGCCTTCACTGCCCAACAACAGAGGGAATACCAGGTGGGGCGGTGGGAAATATGAGGGGTTTCAAGTTCTCGTCTTTTTTCTTCCCCCCCCCCCTTTTTTTTTTTTTTTTTTACTAACGCGGTGGTGCTTTCCGTTTGCAGACCCGCACGCTTTTGAGCGCCACTTCCATTTGGTCAACCGGGAAGATTTGCAGAAGGTGCTGAGGGCGTCGGTTTATATAAACGAGGACGACAACCAAGTTAGGGCCGCCCACATAATCTTGGGGTATAAACCTGTCCAGAAATCATTCTCGGTTCCAAAGCACGTCATCCTATCTAACGATCCTCGGCTTCAGAGGATTACTGTGACCGAGGACGGATTTCAGTTCCCTGAGGGGCCCTCCGGACCAGAAGTTGTTGCTGCAGCCGTCCCTTCTTCTTCCCAAGCATTCGTCGAGGCTGTCGAGGAGGATACAGAGCGAGAGGAGGACGCGTTCGACGTTTTTGCCTAGCTTGATTAGTCTAAGGACCCTTCTGGGGACTTGGGCGACCTTCATTTGACCGAAGCGGACCTCCTCGCTTCAGAAGCCCTTTCTCCGCCAACGATAGGTTACAAGAGAAAGCCCACCACCAGATTGATGGACCTGATTGAAGGCCAACCGAAGAAGTCCCAGCAGAAGCTTCCCTCTCCTCTTTCGAAGACTAGGTCGACTTCTGCTCAGCAGAAGCCTCCTCCTCCTCCTCCTCCTCCTTCCCGGACGAGCCTGCCTTTTGGGTCCGTGCCTGCCGACCCCAAGAAGAAGAAGAATAAGGGCAAAAGGCCTGTGGAGGATAAAACGGTGTCTTCACAGGAGGAGGACAACACTCTGCGGTCGACCAAGCAGCTTAAGATAGGCGGCAAGAGCTAGGACAGGCAGGTCGTCGACACCGCGCCCTAGGCTCAGGCTTGGCTCCCAACCCCGATGCTTCATGGGGAGCCCCTGAAGGATGACGCCTCCCTCAGGGACTTCAATAAGGGCGAAGGTGCGCACGTGGCCGACGCGCTGGAGAGGTGCTTGCTACTCCCAGCGGACATGGCCGAGCTGAACTCTATGAGGAGTAAGCAAGTCTTCCTCAGCCTTAAGCAGTATCTAGGGATGGTAAGGACTGTAACTTCGACTCCCTTTCCTTTCCTCTCATTTTCCCCATTTTTTCTTCTGAATTGGGCTCATAGTGCATTGGCTACCCTTGCAGGCTGTCCAGGCCATCTATAGGTTGGAGGGGGCGGCCAACGACCAGGGGAAGGCCTTCGACCAGGAGCGTGATTGGCGCTTTTAGGCTACCCGGGCTCTGAAGAACTCCGAGGCTGACCTCGCCAAGGCCCGAGAGGATTTGAAGGCGATGACTAGGGCTTGGGACAGTGCAGTGTCTGGTCTTGAGGGTGCCCAGAACCAGGCCAAAGAGCAGACAAAGTGCCTGGGCGAGGCGGAGGAGCAGCTGCAGATCGTGAGGGATCTGATCGCAGACCTGCAGGCTAAGGTGACTGCGACTGAGGGGGCCCAGAGGGAGGCAGAGTGGGCCAGAGAGGAGGCTCGGTGGGCTAAGGTCGAGGCAGACTTTGGCAGGGAGATGGCCCTGACTGCCAAGGAGGAGGCTGAGACCGCAGCCTACGCTGATGGGGTGGCTGCGGTAGAGGTCCTCTATAAAGTTTAAGTTCCGGGGGTATGTAGGCGATACTGCTCCCAGGTCTGGGTTGAGGCCCTCAAACAAGCTGGGGTGGAGGCCACGTCTGACCTGTGGAAGGCGGAGAGTGTGTATTACCCCCTTGCTATCCACGAGGTCGCCCCTGATGGTGCTAAGGCTGGGGAGATTGTTGAGGAGGTGGGGGTTACTGAACTAAAGGAGCATCCGAGCGATGAGGTGCCCCAAGAGATAGTGGAGGTCCTCTCCGATGCTCAGGTTCCCACCACCGAGGAGGCAGCCGTTCTCGCCGTGCCCTTGTAGGGCGTCCCCTTAGGCCAGGGCTTAGAGGACCTAGAGGTTGCCCTTGTCCAGCCTGAGCAGAAGGAGTAGATTCCCTGGCGCCTTGGCTCATCCTGCTTTTGCCGCTTGCTTGACCCTTGTCTATGCCTTTATGTCATTTTACTTCATTTTGCTATTCTTCTCTCTTCTATTTTTATGTAAGGTGGCTCTTACCGCACGACCTCTATGGACACTTTGTTGTAATGGGAGTTTAATTTCCCTTTCTATTTATTTTAATTGCTTATTTGTTTACACGCTGCCTACTTTCCCTCTTTCCTTTTGATTTGCACGATTTTAGCTTTGAATTATAGGTCGGCCAGTTGCGCCAGTAACAATGATAAGGGGAAAGAATGTACGCATGGGCAGCCCTCTTACGTCTCAAGGGTTAGGTAGGGCTTAATCCTTTCCTAACTTAGGATATTTTGAAGTAGTTGGTTTCCCCGTAGGCCTGAGTCCGAGGACCGTGCAATGCCTTGGTTCTGTCTAACACTTCCATTCTTCTGTAAGTATCTAGTTTCCCCATAGGTTTGAGTCCGAGGACCATGCAATACCTTGGTTCTGTCTAGTACCCAGATATAGTTGAGTGATTAGTTTCCCCATAGGTTTGAGTCTGAGGACCATGCAATACCTTGGTTCTGTCTAACACTTTCATTCTTCTGTAAGTATCTAGTTTCCCCATAGGTTTGAGTTCGAGGACCATGCAATATCTTGGTTCTGTCTAGTATCTAGGTATAGTTGAGTGATTAGTTTCCCCGTAGGCTTGAGTCCAAGGACCATGCAATGCCTTGGTTCTGTCTAACACTTTCATTCTTCTGTAAGTATCTAGTTTCCCCATAGGTTTGAGTCCGAGGACCATGCAATACCTTGGTTCTATCTAGCACCCAGGTATAGTTGAGTGATTAGTTTCCCTATAGGCTTGAGTCCGAGGACCATGCAATACCTTGGTTCTGTCTAACACTTTCATTCTTCTGTAAGTATCTAGTTTCCTCATAGGTTTGAGTCCGAGGACCATGCAATACCTTGGTTCTGTCTAGTTCCCAGATATAGTTGAGTGATTAGTTTTCCCATAGGCTTGAGTCCGAGGACCATGCAATACCTTGGTTCTGTCTAACACTTTCATTTTTCTGTAAGTATCTAGTTTTCCCATAGGTTTGAGTCCGAGGACCATGCAATACCTTGGTTCTGTCTAGTACCCAGGTATAGTTGAGTGATTAGTTTCCCCATAGGCTTGAGTCCGAGAACCATGCAATGCCTTGGTTCTGTCTAACACTTTCATTCTTCGTAAGTAGGGGTTTGTCCTCGGGCCGCTTTACTGGAGACGGTTCCTCCTCGGGTTGGATTGTTAACTCCACGGCGCTTTGGGCAGGGGTGGTTCGGACTATGATTTTACGCGTGGCGTTGACCTCGCCTTCAATTCAAGTCCCCATCTTTTTCATTTACGAGGTGTCCCTTGGCCGTTCGCGCTTCGCGCTTGACGTTTCGGTGCGCGAGACGTGCCTTCATTAATATCCTCTTGAATTGACACAAATCCAGCGGTCTACGATCCCCTCGGGATTTGGTAGTTTCGTGATTAGCACTGCTGATAATTCTCTTTTCGAATTCTGTGTGGATTAATTCCCACCAGTCTTCATCCCCTATATAAGGCTTTCCGGGGGGAAGGTTTCTCCACCCTCAATGAACTTCCCAACACAACTAGAAACACGTCCCTTCAACTCCCCAAGCCCCTTCAATAACCTCGCTAGGATTGTGACCGGAGTTGATAGGTATGGGGCGGCTTTGGGCGGGTGTGAGGACACCCGGGCCAAGAGCCGTTGTAACTGCAGCCCCCACTGGGCTTCTGGCGCGGCAGAGTCTAGGCGTAACACTAATATTGCCATGCACGGTGGCCAGGAGGGATGTCTTTGAAGTACCTAACGCTCCTCCCCGGGGCGCATCCCTGCCGGAGGAGACGCGCAAAATCACATCATGGCTGGTGCCCGAGTGTTGCCGTCTCCAACGGCCAACGCTCGTGAGGATTGGAGAGGATCAAGGGAACGTCACGAGGGAGGGCTTCTCGGAGCACCTGCGTCGGCTCCTCTCTTTGTTCCAGCCCCGCCACACCGGACAAGGAGTTGTTGGTGGCCTTGAAGCAGGCCAGCCTCAGCCCCCTTTCCTCTAGCTAGTTTTAGAACGGGTCCACCTGGGCCTCTGTTTGTAGAATTAGCTTGTAAAGTTAGTTGTAAAACATGCCTGCCTGAGCCTCTGTTTGTATCTTGTATCTTTCGTTTAATAAAATAATATCAAGTTCTTTTTCTTTTCTGTTGAATCTTCTACTTTTCTGCATTTTTTTTTTTTATGCATCGCTAACAACCTTCCGTAAGATAACTACTTAGGAACGATCGCCCGTTGTGCCTGCCAGTGCACTAATCCTCCCCACAGACGACGCCAATTATAGGGACTCGGTTTTAGAAAAGTTCCCCAACAATACATTTTTAGAGAGTGGATCGAAAGTTTAGGCCCTAACAGACTAGCAACGGAATACAAATCACTTCTTTTTCATTGAAGGGGAGTGAGCCTAATTTACAACTGAGGGTGGCTCCTCGGCACCCGTCCGAGGAGACTCCCCTCCCTGAAACTAACACTACCTCTAGGTTCTCCTATGTCCCTCCCTTCAATCCTCCAAAGTTCCAAAAAAAGAGGCCCCTTACCCTCCTTTGCTCGCCTTTCTTTTATCGTTCCTCCTTTCTCCTATCTTCCCCTTCCTTCTGTTGATCATCCATTGGCCTTCGCTCTGATCCTCCGTCCCATCAGAGGTCTTATCCGTACTCAAGTGGCTCACCATGATCGATGTTCCCCTGCCAAGGGGTTACATCTCCATTAATGCGGCCAAGAGGGTTAGGTGAGCGCATTCAATGCGGAGGTGACAGCTCACCTAAGGCTTGCTCCTTCGCCGTGCTCCTGTCGCCGACGCGTGGCACTGGGTCCTCTCCTCCTCGAATATTCAAGGAGTCCTTTGGTGGGGTGGTCCTCGTGTTTTTCCGAGGTCTCGAACGTCCGAGGACAGGGTCATCCTCGTATATGCTTCTCCGAGGTTGGTCTTCGCGATTTCATCCTTGAACCCATCATGCATCCTCGGCGTGGGCCATTTGGGCCTGGCTTGGAGTGGGCCAAGGCTACCCAATTTTCTGGCCCCACAGTATATGATATATATATATATATATATTACTAGGTAAAGCTAGAGAAAATACAATTAGGTTTTAAATTAGATTTAATTGTTGTCTAGTTTTGCGTCATGTGTCTTATTTAAGTTTTTTTTTTTATTTTTTGTTTTTGGTGAGTTAATGAGATGCAAAAGGCAAATGGTCTAAAATAGATAAATCATCAAAAACTCAATAAACAAAAAAAGAAAAAAAGAAATAGTAAACTCTTATGTATATCCAAAAGAAATTAAAAAAATAAATAAATAAAGAGAGAGTATAATTTGAATCCATATATGTGTGTAATTGTAAATTTATTTTTAATTGTATTGTGCATATGCACGGATTATATATATACTAATTGTCTATAATTAAAAGTTTATCACTTTTAATAGTTGTGAAAAAAAAAAAAAAATGTATGAACAGAGTTGTATCTATTAAACCATTTTTTAAGACCAGATAATGAAAATATCAATGAGTTTAAAGTAATACGTGTAAAACATCCATGAGTTTAAAATCTTATTGGGCAAAAACAAACAAATCACCTATGATTGTCCCATCTGTATCTATGACAATCAAAATTAAAAGAACCCTAACAATTATTAAAAAAAAAAAAAAGGGTTCTCAGGCAATTACAATCAAAGCCCCAATAGATGAAGTAGTGGGGGCCATATTAGCATCTCTATTTACATCAGAGAAATTCTAATAACAAAAGAGGGAAGTAACTAATCTTGATAGCATCAATGGGAGGTATGAAACATTCACAGCAACAGCCTTAAGAATTATATTGGTGATACCTTTTTTTTTTTTTTGGGTAAACATATTGGTGATACCTTTCCCTTTACTCTCGATAACATTGAGTTATTAATAGTTACCAATTGTATGCTTATGATTATATATGTCTATAAAAGTATCCAATAGTTACAGATACCATTCTTTTTCTTTTTCTTTTTTTCTTTTTTTTTTTTTTGTCGAAAAAGGAAAATGATAAGCCATCATTTCCACCTGCAGAGATGCAAGTTGTCGTGGTCGCCTCACCGTATTTTCAATGCGTTGCATATTACCTTGGGCATTGTGAAAAGGATCATCCCATCTATATCTTTCGATTCCCTTTTTTTTTTTTTTTAGTAAATTCATTTCATTTTATTTGCTTTTCAACTAAATAAAGGAAATTTAAATTCATTTCACTTTTTCATCATTTTAACTAAACATAAATGATGTAAAAAACTATATATATATATATATATATTTTTTTTTTTTATATTAAAAAAAAAAAAAAGGTTTCTCAGGCAATTACAATCAAAGCCCCAATAAATGAAGTAGTGGGGGCCATATTAGCATCTCTATTTACATCAGAGAAATTCTAATAACAAAAGAGGGAAGTAACTAATATTGATAGCATCAATGGGAGGTATGAAACATTCACAGCAACAGCCTTAAGAATTATATTGGTGATACCTTTCCCTTTAGCTTCGATAACATTGAGTTATTAATAGTTACCAATTGTATGCTTATGATTATATATGTCTATAAAAGTATCCAATAGTTACAGATAATTTTTTTTTTTGTCGAAAAAGGAAAATGATAGGCCATCATTTCCACCTGCAGAGATGCAAGTTGTCGTGGTCGCCTCACCGTATTTTCAATGCGTTGCATATTACCTTGGGCATTGTGAAAAGGATCATCCCATCTATATCTTTCGATTCCCTTTCTTTTTTTTTTGGTAAATTCATTTCATTTTATTTGCTTATATATATATTTATCTTGCCAACATTTTCTATTTTTCTACATTTCTATTTTCTTCATCTCATAGTTATGCGTGGAGCTTTCATGTGAATTTTTTTCAAAATTATTATATAAAGTTACAAACACTTATTTCTTAAGTCTTTTGAATAAGACCTAGATTCTAATTAACTAAAATTAATAAAATCTTTTACCCTAATAATAAAGAATAATGATTTTATTTTTATGTTTTTGTTGAATATAAAGGGTAATCATGAATTTGAAATGAAACGTTTGTTTTAAGATATGATGAGATAAAGCAAAAGAACTTAATTAATTATGGAATGGAATATGTTTTATTTTAAAACCAGCCCTACATATAAATGATGATATAATTATTCCTATTGTTTTTCCTAATTGATTCTGATCTCTTACTTGCATAAAGATTCACATACAAATATAGAATAAATACTTTTATGCAATTTATCGAAATAACATTATTTTCGCATGAATGCGCTAAGATCATTTTATTAGAGCATTTACATCCAACTCTTCTTCCAATTCGTTTTGAGCTAAATTAGTCAGCATCATAGTAAAAAACCTACACAAAAAAACTCTCACACGCACCTGGCTGGATATACAAAGTACTACAGCTTTTAGCAATATTTTTTCTTCTTTTTTATTCACCTTTTCCTCGCACTCTCTGTCCATTGGTCTCACTGTTTTTCTCTCCCAATTCTCTCTCCTTCATTGTGGGTTGATGTCGTGGTTTACAATGGTTGATCTAGAGGCTAGAGCCAATAATGGTTGTGGATCGCTGTATTGGACGTTGATGCGTCTGGTGGTCGTAGGTCACTCAATGATATTAGAGCATTTACATCCAACTCTTCTTCCAATTCGTTTTGAGCTAAATTAGTCAGCATCATAGTAAAAAACCTACACAAAAAAACTCTCACACGCACCTGGCTGGATATACAAAGTACTACAGCTTTTAGCAATATCTTTTCTTCTTTTTTATTCACCTTTTCCTCGCACTCTCTGTCCATTGGTCTCACTGTTTTTCTCTCCCACTTCTCTCTCCTTCATTGTGGGTTGATGTCGTGGTTTACAATGGTTGATCTAGAGGCTAGAGCCAATAATGGTTGTGGATCGCTGTATTGGACGTTGATGCGTCTGGTGGTCGTAGGTCACTCAATGTAGGTAACCATGAAAGAATTTAGAAAGAAAATATATAGAGAATTGAGATGTGAACACTTTTATAAACTAACTATAGATAAAATATAGGCACATTCTTAGGTACAAAACATCATATTATCCCATTAATTTTTTTTTTATTAATTAATATAATCATTTTATTTGAATTTAATGAAAAATTTTAATGCCCTCACATCATTTGTACATTGTTCCAAAGATTTAAATAAAATGAGCTATCATAGTGAAATAAAACAAATGGAGTATTTTAGGATTGAAAAATTTGAAGACTACAACTAATCTAACATTTATTTTCACAATTATTTGAGATTGATAGTAAATGGTGAGTTCGTATAAAAATGAAAGTCAACACCAATCACAACAAAAAATAATTATGAAAATGAGCATGAAATTAATTATGTATTGAAAGAACTCAATTAATATCATCTTATGCATATCACTGAACACTCTTAATGTAATTACTCTACAAATATAAAATTTTGGTGGAATGACAGAGGTAGACCGAAATTCAAATATTTAAAAAGGATATACAGGTTAAAATAAAATTTTTATGTTGAAAAAAAAAAAAAATCTCATACACCGTATGTGTCACTATCTCACTTGAGCACACCTGCAGAAGCGGGGTCATTGTAATAAATGGGTTGTGTGCAGTTGCGCATGCAAGGTCATGATAATGATCACAAGATTCACAATTGCACTGTTCACGTCTTTATTGGATAGTAGACCATAGAGTGTAGAGTAGGTCTCTCTCTGATCTGAACTCTGCCTAACTTGTCTAAAGTCAAAAAGTAGGTCCCCTCTCTCATTATCATTAACACCATTTTCTTGGATTCATATAAGGTGCAATACTTAGGGTATTGCACCTGGTGCAATACCTTATCAAAGGCTGAGATTGAAAGTTGAAAAAGCAACTTTCAATCTCAGCCATTAAATAAAATATATTAAAAAAAAGTAAAAAAATTAAAGTTAAAAAGTGAAAAAAGTTAAAAAAATTGTGAAGGAAATTGAGGTATTGCACTCTAGCTATTGCACCTGATGCTGATCCCACTTTCTTCATCGATCTACGTCATTTACCAGATAAAGTTCTGCTACTTTGCACTTGCAGGCCAGGGTTACTGTCACTGACACGTAGTATTGTAACTTTTTTTTACGGCACACTCACTCAGGACACCCCCCCCCCCCGGGGCCGCGTGCGTGGCTCTAGTCTGACAGACGCTTTTTCCTTTTCAGAATCACGAGTACTAGGGCTCAAAGTCACGGCTAAAAATGACCTCCTTTGTTTGGTTCATGCGTGCAGGTAGAACCCAGAAAATCTACGCCACATATTTTTTTGCTCTAACTTTTTCAGAAGTACTCAAAATATATATATATATATATTTTTTTTTACGGCAGAAAAAAAACTTAAATTAATGTGAAAGTGACGACACTTAATTTGACTTTTGTATGAATATAAACAAAATTTTTAAGCTATGATCCCAAAATTTATACACATGGCCCCTCTCTGAAAAAATTTACAAATTGACTTATGGAACCCAAATAGAAAAAATATTTGTCCTACCCTTTTACTCAGTTGTCCCAAAAATAACCCAAAAAAGTCAATCAAACAAATCACAAATCTAGATAACAGGATACCCATTAGGCAATATAGCAAATCAGGCACTTCCTTGTCTAATCTGACCTCTTTATTCTCTGAAATCTTTCACCAGTCCCCTCTCTCTACTCTTTTTAAGATGTGTTGTGTGAACCTGTGAGGTAGACCCTTTGTCAATTTTTAATTTTTATTATGAGGATGAAATCCACTTTGGATTTTTTTTTTCCGTAGATCACTACTCTGGTCTATGCTCTCCCCTCTTTCTTGAATTGCGATAAACGCTATGTAGTAATTTTTGTTTTGCCAAATGATAAATGTTAGTCACTGATAGGGTGTGAACTTTTTTTTTGGGGCTGAATGTAGTGTGTGAACTTGTGGCTATCGTTTTCATAAAAAAAATAAAATAAAATAGTTGTACTGTTTTGTGCGAAGGGTGAACTTGTGAATGCCTAAATGGGCAGAGGGGTTTGTGGCACGTGTTTGCTATAGTGCTAGATGGAGTATATGTGTCAAATTTTAGTTCAAAAAATAAGTAACTAATGATAAGAGGTGTACCCATCCCTCCCCCCACCCCCCCCCCNGTACTCATTCTACTATTTATTTAATTAATTTTGAGATACTTTATTATTTCTCTATCTTATAAATCTATTGTTCCAAAAATTAGACCCAAACAAAACCATATAAACATTGATTTTTACATTGGATAAAATCTCATGACTCTTCAAGTCAAGAAATTATTTGAATGATATATACATGTAAAATAAATTCTTATAATTTATATAACTTTTATATGATTTGTAGATAGCGGGAAAGTCAACTAAATCGTTTGATTTTTTTTTTTGAAAGAAAATACAAATAAATTAGAAGTCATTACTGATATCCTATTTTCTGAAAATTATGAACAACATTTTGAAGAATTGCTATTGATGAAATAAGTCTCAGTTCATTGCAACATGATCATAGATTCTATCCATAAATATGAGATTAAGATGTTAATGGATGTTATGAAATTCAACAGACTTATATTAAGCTTCTCCCCCTCCCAACTTTGAATCCTGGTTCTGTCCTTGGTCCAAATAACTAGATTAGAATCTCAACTCCTCCATCTCACTATCTCCTTAAAAAAAAAAAAAAAAAAACATTATGCATGGATTTGGCTTATATCTTATGTTCTAGAATAATAAATCTGACATAATTTGGCAAGCGCCCAAAATTAGTCAAATGCTCTTTATTGTGTGTGTAGTATGTTTTTGAAACTTGAAATATTCGAAGAACCGAAAAATGAAGAAGTTTAAGGTTTTAAGGTTGGATCGAGATTTAACTGAGGACAAACTGTATGTGTCATTTGATACTTAAATTCTCTTTATATTTATTAGTTTTTCGTTTCTAACCAACAAAATGTGTGTGGCTCAATGGTTTGCACGTTGGACATGCTATCTCGAAAGTAAAACAAATGCCCTTTAAAATAAAAGTGGTTTCAACTACTTATAAAAAGCCAATCAACTACTATAAAATTCACCATTAATAAATGCTATAGGACACTCATTAACCGAAATTAACTAATAAAGTGTCATGCCCAAAATCCAAACAATAAACGACCCTATACCCACAACCTTCCTTCAACATGATAAAATCTTTTAAGTTGTATAGTCCATATTTCCCAAATACCAATTACTAATAAATTAAGAGGTAAAGTATTGAACTTGAAAATGATTCTTATTTTCGAATTACAAGGGAAAATTACACAATCAGATCAAAACCCATAACACTTAATTAGGGTGTCAAGGTAAAGTCTAAAGCAACAAGCAAATGAAGTGAAACAATCCCAATCAACCCAAGTTCATAATGGAGGGAGTCAATCCCACTACCCACTTTGGAAAATGCTAGTTGTTCAAACTTCAAAGTAAGTAGGGCCGTAAACAAGCGAATCAAGCTACGTATTATTTATTTATTTATTTATTTTGCTAAACATCGTTCTAAGTATTAAGAGTGTAGAAATATTATTCATTTAATTTTATTTCAAATACGATCCAAGCTTGAGCTCATTACCAAATCATATTACATGTTCAAGCTTTATTCATTTTCTTGTCAGATAAGCTCTAGTTTATTCACAAGTTACAAGATTGATTAATTTATTATTTTCTCATATAGTAACATCATGACTAACGATTTTATCCATTCATAAATCTATGGTGATTATAGTTGAAATTTTATTATTTTGGTTAATTATTTTCTTTTATGAATTTATAAAAAAAAATATATACCAACTTTTTATTGTGAAAAATTATATATAATTTTTACTATGATTTTACTATTTATATTATCAATAAAATACAAATTATAATTTGATATCGTATGAATGTATTTTCAAATTTACACAATATAATATAATCTCAAGTCTCTGTGAAGTATATTTTTAGACAATAATACATAAAAAATATAACATTATATAAACTTAAATCAAGCCTCATGTTCACAAGTATTATCATAAACACATTATTATGTCTGGGCTTGACTTGTTTAATAGGAAAGCCTAAAGGACTTGGGCTTAAGCTTAAGCTTGTTTGCCAAACAAACGAACATATAAACAAGTATTTTTTCAAGTTGAGCTTAAGCTTGTGTTTGTTTCGGGTGTAAATGGAATTGGGAAAATATTTTACACCCTTGTGCATGTTTGGGTGCACATGTAAAATAAAGTGAAACTGAAAATAAAAAAGTTTGACTGTAAAATATGCCCCTTGACCTATAAAATAGATTACACATTTATTTTACCTTCAAACAATTTTTGGACTCACACAAGCAGAGAGAGAGAGAGAGAGAGAGAGAGAGAGAGAGAGAGAGAGAGAGAGAGAGAGAGAGAGAGAGAGAGAGAGAGAGAGAGAGAGAGAGAGAGAGAGAGAGAGAGAGAGAGAGAGATCGCTGTCGCCTGAAGCTCGTTGTCGTTTGAAACTCTAGATTGCCGCCGCCTCTAGATTGACCCCCCTTGATCAAATCTCTATTTCTTTCTCGATCTACCTCTCTCTTTCCCTCAGTCTCTCACTCTTTCCGCCTCCCTTTCTTAGTTTCACTGGGTTTGAGAGTTTAACGATTGGTTTTATTTTGATTTTTGTTTCTTTAAGTTTATATATTGAAGTTTTCTATTATAAAATTTGATTGGAAGTTGAGAAAATGACTGTGAAAAATGTAGAAAAATAGCATTTTTAGAATATTACCAAACACCTTAAAATATTTTCTAATTCACTTTTTAGGATGCAACCAGACACTTGAAAATATTTTTACTTGAAAATATTTTTCACTCGAAAAATAATTTACATGTTGTCAAACATGGCCTAAGTTGCTTATGAACTACTCTGCTCCTTTATAGCCTTAATAGCAAAGAAGACATTCAAAGACACAAACCCAAAAGAAAGGGAAACCAAACCAAAAATGAGTAATTCATATATTCACTCAATGATTATACAATAAAATAGAGAAAAAGAATGAGATGATGAAGGAGAGAGAGATAGGACTATTTGTACCACCACGCACAAACACTTCTAAAGATATGAAGTTTTCTATATAAGATTGGGAAATTATACACTATTCAAGTAAACTATTCACAAATCGGAATTAGGCTTAGAATGAGCAAGATGTTGTAAGCTTGCAGGGAAATTGCTCAAACACTAAGTTTGAAATTTTTTTACTAGACAGTGTCACAAAGTTTGACTTTAATTAGACCATAGTCAAATTAGGTTAAATTACATCGAATTGACATGAACTGGATCAACACCGTTATAAACAGTATGGAAAAAGTTTTGATTGGATGAGTTTCAAGTACATAAATTAAAAAGTAGCCACTTGACCTCATAAACACATGAAAAAGGAAAATTTTGATCAAAACTAGTTTAGGTTGTTACATTTCCGTGCTTGTAACTTTTAATATCAGGATGGTTCAAGCATAGGCTTAGTACTGTTAAAAAAAAAAACAGGATTGTAAACTTTCCAGTTACACCTACTTTGAGCCAACTTAATTGAGTCATTGAAATTTCATATCAAAATTTTCTTATCAACTACTTAACTAACTTCCCGAGGCTGTAACATTTTGTTTCCTTTGGGCCAACAATTGTATGCGTAGCTTGGTAATGGAGCTTATGGAGATGAACTTTAGCTTGCTATACCAATAAACCACACTTTGATCAAGCCCTTAAGCATGTTTGGAAAAGCTCTATACATATAATCTATTCAAAATGCATTGCTGCTTAATTTTATGATTCGTTTGGATTGAGAAAGAGAGAGGATGCGTAAAGTAGAGTAGAATAAAGAGGAATTAGCCAAAAATTAGTTTATTTGCAGCTAATTCTACTTTCCTCCCCCCTTACTCCCACTCTCTTCTCCCTCAATCCAAACAAGCCCATAAGTTTCCAAGCGGACTAATGGATCTTAATTTCATGGCATCAGACACTTTCAAGTTCCAACTGGAGCATCTTGAACTTTGGGAGTACTGGATACTCAATGATATATATGGTTGACCCAATAATATTTTTGACAAATTAATTAATCACATTAAATTGTTTTATTTATTTCCTAATTATGTACGTGGCAGGTATACACAGATGTCTATATATGTACGGAATTGTGAGAAGATTGGAATAGTTCTCCCTGTATCATATTATTGGTTTTCTAGTGGTTTATTTGTACGTGTCATAACACAATTTTCTTAGATGCTAAGATTTGGTCCCACAATATGTTAATAAACTTTATGCATGATATCAATCAATTTTCACTAACACGAGTAAAAGTATTTGAAAAAGGAAAAAGAGAAAGTAGAAAACAAAAGTTCAATCAAAACAAAAGAAAGGAAAGTAAAAGTAGTAGTAGTAGAAGAAGAAGAAGAAGGAAAAGGCTCCCCCTTAAAAGAATAAAGATCACAAGGATGGGGTCAAATTTAACTTCGTGCCACCTACCTAGTAAAGCAGGTATTGGTTGGTTAGAATCTGGCCAACGCATTACGAATTATGAAGCTACAAAAATGAGGCACTCATTGGATACAACAAGCTACAAGGAACTACTACCTATACGTCATGCATGGGGGGCTCCTCATTAAACACATACTTAACAACTAATAATTATCTTAATTTTGTACACGTCCCTTTCCACAAACAACTACCCCTTTTCCCTAACCTCTATTGCCTTATAAAATATTCACATTAATCGCAACCAATTTTATACCTATTTTTATAACAATTTTTTGTAATTGACGTATGTGAGTGATGAACAATTAATCACAATTTACTATATAAAATAATTATGAAAATAAGTATATGACAACTCGTTGTCTTACACTCAACCCATATTTTTAGCTCTTTTGAGTCAAAAGAAATTGCACATGCATATATAACCGTAATAAACTAATGCAATAATGTACGTTGTTTTGTATACTTTTGTTATGCGAGATTTACCAAAGTGCCCACAGAAGGAGTTGTTGTGATGGTTGTGTAAAATTAATCAGCGTGCGTGTGTTTTACTCTTCCCAGCCTTGAGCATGTTATGGGGGGGAAAACAAATTAGTGGTCTTCATAATAACGACATTCTGCTTACCAAACAATATGTAAGTTCACATCAAAAAAAGAAATTTAAAAAAAAAAAAAAAGGTGAGCTTTCAAGAGCACCACCAACACTAGTCTCAAAAGGCAAAAAAGAAAAGAAAAAGGTGAGTCATTCTTTATTTTAATTAGGACGAAGGAAATAGACACAAAACTAAAATAGGGAGATGATTTATCTTATCTTTTTTTTGGGGGGGGGGGGTGTGTAATAATGTGGAAATTTAATCAACAGGATTATAATTTATAGCTATAAACTTAGTCTCCTCTCTTGGAGTCTTAATGCTGCTAGCATTTCCAAATGTGAGAGAGAGAGATCTAAAAAAAAAAAAAAATTAAAAGTTTAGATTTCCAAATATACATAGTTCCCTCTCAAGAATTACGTTTTTCCAACAGAAGAATTACCAACTAACACACACCTAAACCACCTCCCTTCCCCCACCCCTCCTAGAAAATTATTAGTTAAGAAATACCTAAACTTAATAGATGGATTCTTAATTTAAAACATCAATCACCTTAAGAAGGGTTGCTAACTCGATCACGAATCACCAGTACCTTGAGGTACCTTGTTCATCCCCACGTCTCTTGGAAATTAATTATTATTATTTTTTTAAATTTTTGGAACAATCTTATAATGATTTTGTTTCATCGGCTACAAAATGCTTAAATATTGGGATTGGAAAATATATTTCTTTTAATTTTCTTTAATTTTCCTACTTATGGTTATATTACTATTCTCAATTATACGAATCACACAAGAAAAATATAAAGATGAGAAAAGAAAATGAAGGTTATATATATATATATCTTTTTTTTTTTTTTTTTTGGTTGAGAACATCTACATGTGGTTGTTGATATAGTAATTAAAAATAAAAGGGAATTAATATTATTTTTTCTTTGCAGATTAGTGAATAAAACATTATATTGAGAATTTCGATAGAGTTTAATTAAAATATCTATTTTTCATGTTAAATTGTTTTTTCTTTTCTTTTTTGCAATTTTTTATATATCTTTATCATCGTCATAGTCATCCTTTTTTTTTTTTTTTTTCTAAGAAACAAACACACACACACACACACAAAAGAGAAGAAAATGGTTCTAATACAAAAGCATACCAAGCTCCACTCAAAAGTCATAATAACTTTTAAGGGAGGGTGGGATAAGTTATATTACATACAACATACTCTCTTAAGTAATGTGAGATAATTACCCATTCTTTTTTTTTAGAAACAAACTCACACACACACACACACACAAGGGAGAGGAAAATGGTTCTAAACAAAGACACACTACAACTCCACTCAAAAGCCATCGTCATAGTCATCAATTCGTCATTTTGTTATAAAAGATAATTTTATATATATATATATATAATATTTTGTTTTTGGAATTAGATGCTAGATGGGATATGACAACATAAATTTTGTTTATATAAGAGAATTTAGGGTACCCTCTTTCTTTCCAGTAAATAGAATGTGTAAGATTCTTAAGATTTAAAAGAACATTGAGTTACGTTTGCATAGATGTTTAAGTTGAAATGCTTTAAAAAATAATTATAGTGTATTTTTTCTTATATATATATATTGACTATATTCTAGTTTAATTTTCACATATTAATTTAGTTTTGAATCTTTATATAAATCTCACTCTTAAATGGTGATTTTTTTTTGTTCTTACTTTGGCCTCCTCTTAAATGAAAGCTTAATTCCATTAGCGTTGATTGCCACACCAATTTGCTCTCTCTCTCTCTATAAACCAACATCTCTAATAGGAAAAAAATACCTCATGAGACGGTTTTATGAAATATCTCTTTCATAACATGTCGGATACGTCTTATAAAATTGTCTCATAAGGTAATTTGCAATCATGTAGGAGTGGGGTGGGGCAAGTACCCAAAAAATGTGGTTTTAACTGTCTAAAACATTGTTTTCTTGGTTTTAATTGTCATCCCTATCTATCTAAAACATTGTGAAAGTGTAAATAATCTTATCAAGCTATTAATGAAAAATAAATAAAAGAAGCATGCAATAACATGACAAATACATAAATTTTAAAATTAAATAATAACATATAAGAATTAGGGAATCGTTAATCATTGATTGCCCAAATTAAAATTCTCTTTTATGACAATTGATGTTGTAATAATTATTATTATTTTTTTGACAAAATGTCGTAATTATAGAATGAGAAAAATGGTGAAATTTTGAGGCAGCGGCGTGGCAATAATAATATAAAGACAAAGTTGACTCGCAAAAGTCTCAATTAACTTTGCGAGTTTACGGCATAGACGAAAACAAAAAACAGAATCGGGGAAGGGGCCTGAGTTGAAAAAAGGGGAACAGTGACTACAAAAGCGCGTTACCAGTGGCGGGTTCCACGACCCTTCTTTTATACCACTGCTAGTAAATAGTACTAAAATTATTCTCCTTCTTCTTTCTCTATTCTTTCTTCTTTCGCTGCTTCTAAATACTACTATTTTTTCTCTCTCTCTCTCTCTCTCTCTCTCTCTCTCTGAAACAAATTTTGAAAGAGACAGAGACACAATACAAATCCCTAAAAACATCACAAATCTCCAGGTCTTTTTTAATTACTACTTCTACTATTCTGAACCCATTAATTAATAAAATAATTACTAAATTCCAAAAAAGAAACAAAACTCATAACTCTCAAGAGTCTCTCTCTCAAATTCATCAATTTTCAATTTCAAAAAAACAATACACGATTTGCTCTCTGATTCCCTCGGCGCATGGACGGTTCTTATTCATCTCCATCGATCTCAACGGTCAGATTTCCTCCTCCCCCCTTCTCTCTCTCACTCATTCTCATGCACCACACACTCTCTCTCTCTCTCTCTCTCTCTCTCTTTCCATCAATTACACCACCGAAAAATTAATTACTCACTGCACACATGGATATCAGCACCATCATCATCTTTGTTCTGCTCAACTCTGCTAGGGTTTATATTCACTACTATAATTTTAATTTATTCCTTAAAAGCAATTTGGTTACAATGCCTTTGTGCAAACAGGGTTGGGCATTATGAGTTGTTATCGCAACAACATACTCGACTCGTCGCTGTCGTCGTCTCCGCGTTTTAATTACCATGGGCTGCGGACCCTCCAAGGTTGACGACCTGCCGTTGGTCACTCTCTGCAAGGAACGGAGGGACTTCATCAAAACGGCGTCGCATCACCGCTATGCTCTCGCGGCTTCGCACGTGGCCTACTTCCAGTCCCTGAAGAACATCGGCGACGCCTTGCGTCATTTCGTCGACGAAGAGCTCGTCATCGGCACCGACTCTCCCGGTTCTCCGGTCCTCACATTGCCCTCCGACCAAGGCAAGAAGAAAAAGTCCAAAAACCTAAACGACTCGTCGTCCGCTTCGATTTCTCTCAGCCACAGTCTCGAAGACGACGACGGCGACGACATTGACGATTCGCATTTGCACTTATCGTCGGATTCGGATCCGGATTCCGGGTCGGGTCATATCCACATTCACGATCACACTAGCCCAGAAGAAGAACTCGAACGAGAGCAGCAACCGGGTTTTTATTATTCACCTCCTCCTACGAATTATTGGGCTCCGCCTGAAGATTATCAGTACCCGTATCCTGCTGCTGCTCCGAATTGGGGTCCGACCGGGTCGACTTCTTATGCGTATTACATGAAAAGTTCCGCCCCGCAAATACAGTCTGTGGTGATTGAGGAGCCGGAGAGATACCCGGTGTCAAATGGGCAATTTCCCGATTCGGGTTACGGGTATTCGGGTTATGGGAATAATGGGTTTTTCGGGTTTTCCATGGGTGGTTCGCCGGCGAATGATCCTCGGAATAACGGGGATCAGCAACCGGGTAAGCCGGCTCCTCCGCCTTCGCCGCCGAGGGTTTCCACTTGGGATTTTCTCAATGTGTTTGATAGTTATGACAATAGTGGTTACCCGGCTTATTATCCACAGGCCCGGTTCGGATTCGGGTCGACCACGAGTAGTCCGGACTCGAAGGAAGTGAGGGCAAGAGAGGGGATTCCTGATTTGGAAGATGAAATGGAGCAAGAAGTAGTTAAGGAAGTTCATAAGGAGGGGAAGAAGTTGAAAGAGGAAGTTAATGTGAATAATAGGAATGTGAATTTGAATAATAAGAATGATAGGAATAGGAATATGAATGCTGGTGAAGGAACTTCAAGGGGTGTGCCATTGCCATCACATGTTGGTTCAGGAAGCTCAAGCACAATACCATTACATAGTAGTGGTGATAGTTCACTACACTCGAGCTCGGCCCGAGGAAAAGATGTGAAGAGTAGTAGTCCTGATACAATCGTGTCGATATCATCCGAACACGAGTCTTCGGGAAAGAAAGGAGTGAGATTTGGGGTTGATGAAGCGTCCCCTATAGATGCAGGGTCTTCCAAGATAAGTAGCTTGACCACATTGTCGAACCACGGCTCGAGGGACCTTCGGGAAGTTGTGAGGGAAATCAGGGATGAATTTGAGACTGCCTCTAGTTATGGGAAAGAGGTTGCCCTGTTGCTTGAGGTGGGCAAGCTGCCTTACCAGGCTAAAGGCACTGCACTTAAAGGTATTCTAATAATTGTTCATCTTAGTAGCGTATCATATATTTCTTGATTGAGTGTTCAATAGTTTTGTGTGTGTAATTAGTAATTACATTCACTATACAGCATTTTTGGTTTCTGTTGTTGGGAATGTCATTTACTTACAGGTTGCTTGTCAAATGCACTGTGTTAGCTATCAATATTTGTTAAAGAGAGTTTATTTAGATGCTCTATTATACTAGTGATCACAAATTCAAGTAGGTTGGAAAAACTTTTTCGTCTCTGTACTGCACCTTGTGGGGCTGCATGGGCAAGATCATGTAAGTAGGTCAAAGAAAATGGCTCATTCTCCTGAGTAGAAATAATGTAAATCAAAATTTTGTAAAAATCCACATATTTGGTATTTGGCCTCAAAATATTTGAAGCACCTTCCTAAGCTATTTACATAGAGTAGTTGCTTATGTTTGTTGCATTTTATTTTTAATTCAATTCCTGGTACAGTATTGCTAATGGTTTAGCCACTTATAAATTAAATAATCTTCTTAATTTTACTAACACTAGAGCCTTGGCCCAGACTATCATGTAGTTGAGACTGGTTTGCCATTTTTGACCCAATTCTACACACTAATTCATCTAAATTAAATTTGATAGCAGTAGGAGCTGAAGCTTAAGATGAATGAGTCACTAGAGGATTTTAATTGCAAATCAATTTGGGAAGCAGATTGAATCATTCACCATGATCAAGTAGAATAAGATTAGACATGCACAATTGACCAAAATACATTCATCTGCTGAGCACTGAATATATTCGATGAAAACATCATTTGTATGGGTCTTCTTCCTGTTTTCCTGACCCCATAATATAGGTGGAATGTTGTGTAAGCAGCTATCTAAATCTTCGTTTTTTTAAATGAAAGGAAATAATATAAGGTTTTTCAGATTATAATTCTCTGACAATGAGATTTTCATCAAGAGTACTCTCATTTATAAGATGCGGGAAGACAAGACCGCCACTGTACCACATTCTCACATAAGTTGAATCATTAAGCATGAATGTTATGTGAATATTAGTATTTCTCAGGAAGTCCATACCATATTTGCTTCATGGTTTTTGTGGGCTAATGCCTATCATATTCAAAGTTTGAGTTCTCTTGGGTGATGAGGTTTAACTGTTAGCTCCTGAAACTTGTGTCTTTATGCAGTGATCTTTTCTAGGATCTGCTATCTGGTTGCACCATCCATGTTTTCTTCACAACCTCCGACCAGATCATCAGTAAGAATATCTAAAAGGACTATGAAAATGGCGAAGGCATACTATGGGGAATCTGTGAAGGACTTCAACGTGAAGCCTGGAAACCTTTCATCAACTTTGGATAAACTTTATGCCTGGGAGAAGAAGCTATATAAGGAAGTTAAGGTATGGGTGCATTAAAATATACATTAAGGCTTTCACCTGTTAAAAGTCTATAGAAGAGTTTGCTTTTTGGAGACCTTGTGTATACTAGTTGTTTGAGGGTGGATATATCAAATTCCGATCTTTTTACTTCCTTCCACTATCTTCTCTTTATTATTCAATTTAGTTAAGGATGGTGGGTTAATTTAGGCTTTGAGATTGGTTTTTATTCCTTTATAGATGCATTCCTATAGCACTTGTAGAAGGAATTTCAAGTTCATGCTCATGCCCGCACACACACACACACAAAATACATTGATAGTATGATGGGCTTTTGTGATGTTTAAATTTCTTGAGCAATTCATGAGGTTTTCAATATTGTGATACTATTCTTAAGCCGCTATGCATTGAAACAGTCCCCTTCTTCCTTTTTATTTATTTTAATAATAAGTAAAGAACGAAAACATTCCTCTCAAATGGTAATACTTTTAAAGGAAATTGTATCTGGTACAAATATCTCTTCTATCCCAATAAGAGTCCACAATATCAGAGAATATTTTTTTTTGATAAGTAAGTCCACAATATCAGAGATGATGCCAAATGCTTCTTGATCGTTACCGCATAGGTTCATTAGCAACCTTTACTGGCATTGATCTAAAATGATGAAGTCTATCATTCAAAATTTTCTTAACCGCTCTTTATCAGTTTTCATGGTTTGTTAATCATCTACTCTACCTTGTGAAATTTGTTCTCTCATTCTCTAACTCAGACACAAGCGCACAAAAAACCCACTCAGACACTACCTATTCCACCTAGCCCTTTCCTGCCCTTATGTATGTATGTAGTTATTATGTGGTACTGGTCATTGGTTTCAAAATTTGAAATCATCAATTTGTTTCTTTAGCTCATTTTCACGTCTTTTCTTTGTTTTTTTAATAGCACCATTTGTTCATGTTGCACTTGAGCATGATTTTGATTACATATTGAAGAAGATATTGTCCTGAGTTGAGAATTTTTCACGCATGTGTATGTGTCTTGCTAAGCTTAAAAACAGTCTGGCCACAATGGTTAGGGAATCTTCTTCAATTTCCTGGCAAATGTATATTTTTCACATACTCACTCTGTCTTGAGTGGCTCAAACTGCATTTTTCCCTGTCCCACAATAATTAATTTCTCACATTACCCTTTGTTATATATGAATATATATGCCTCAATCTGTGTGTTGATTGCTTCTAAAAGGATTTAAATGTTAGTTTTTCCTTAAAAGTTGTGCATTTGGAAACTGAGCCACTCATTATGGAACAGGAGTATTTGTTCTGGGTTGTTCCTTTTCAGAGTTCATGTTCATGGTCTTTTGTAGAGCTTTTTGGATGTGGATGTATGACTCAAAAAATCCTACACTAGATTTTATATCAGTGCATTTGTACAATGACATTTTTGGGTAAACACGTCATATTTGCGTTCAAGTGATTGTTTCTCGCTGGTTTAGAATAGTTTAAAATCTAATCCAGATCTGGACATTTCAAGGCTTCAATGATTCTTTAATTTATAAAATTGTTCCATTAAGAATCCATGCACTTTAAATATTTGTTCTTGCTCTGTAACTTTATCACATGTTTTATTATTTGCTCTAATTCTAGGATGAAGAAAGGCTACGGGTCACTTACGAAAAAAAGTGCAAGAGACTGAAATTTCTAGATGACCGAGGAGCGGAGACCAGTAAGATCGATGCTGCTCAGGCTTCAATAAGAAAGTTGCTGACAAAAATCAATGTTTGTATAAGAGCTGTTGATGCTATCTCAAGCAGAATAAATAAGTTGAGAGATGAAGAACTCCAGCCCCAACTCACTCAATTGATTCATGGGTATGAAATTGTTTTCCCTTTTGGTCTGGTTAATGGTTATCATTTTGGTGCTTGGTTAGTACTTCTTGCATGGATACACAATAATGGAAAAGTTGTGAAAGGGTATTCCTATACATGTCTGGCCTGTGTGCATATCTTCAGAAGATAATCTTCTCATACTCATCTCCTTTTTTATTTTCTTTTCCTAAATTTTATAGAGAATATAGCTCAGAATGGTTTTTTGGAAATCTTACTTTTAAAAGGGCTAATCTTGTTATATACTAATAGTTATAGGGGTTTGTGGTGATTATCATAATGACAAAATGATCTTCCTATTTTTATTACATTCTAAAATGTTTTGTTTCCATACCCTGATGAAGTCTTGACTAAATGAAGTTTTTACTGAGATCTCATTTGAATATGTATTTACCTCTCACCAGCTGGGAATTGGTTGGTTATTTTTGAAAACTATTAATGACTTGCTGGTGAGTGGTGATGGATATGTCAAAGGCTTGCAAATCATTTACACGCCCTTGGTTTCTAGGTGGGGATTTTGTAGAAAAGATGGAAAGATTGAAAGATTATCCACTATTTTGTGGGAGTGACAAGCAATTGAACTTTATTTGTATGCTACTTCGCTTTCATTTGATATGATTAGTAGCCTTTTTTATTTGCAGATTGATAAAAATGTGGAAGTCCATGCTTAAGTGCCACCAGAAACAGTTCCAAGCTATCATGGAGAGCAAATTTCGCTCTCTTAAAGCGAACACAAGCTCCCGCAGAGATTCAGGTTTGAAAGCTACTCTTGAACTTGAAATGGAGCTTCTGAATTGGTGCTCCCGCTTTAACAATTGGATTAACACCCAGAAATCTTATGTCAAGTCCTTAAATGGGTGGCTTTTAAGGTGCCTTAACCAAGAACAAGAAGAAACGCCTGATGGACCTGCCCCTTTTTCCCCAGGCCGAATTGGAGCTCCTCCAGTTTTCATAATTTGCAATGATTGGTACCAGGCAATGGAAGGAATTTCAGAAAGAAAAGTGGCAAATTCCATGCATGGATTTGCCGTAAGCTTACGCCAGTTATGGGAAAGGCAAAACGAGGAGCAACGCCAGAAGATTGAAGCAGAATTTCTCTCAAAAGATTTTGAGAAACAGCTTAGAACCTTACGCATGGAGACAGGGAAGATGGAGCTTGACCATGACACAGTGTCGGATAAAACTGCTGTGTCAAAGGTTCCTTCCGAAAGTGGCATTTCACCTTTGGATGATTTAAAGGTGGATTTGGATTCGATGAGGAAAAGACTTTATGAAGAGAAAGCCAAGCATAAGGAAACCATTAGATGGGTTCATGATGCAGCTTCTAATAGTGTTCAAGCAGGTTTGGTTCCAATTTTCGAGGCTTTGGAGAATTTCACTTCGGAGGCTTTGAAAGCTCACGAGCAGGTCAGACTTCCAAATGCTGGTGGTTCTTAAGGGAATATGTACTTCTATTTATTGCCTTCAGACAGACAAGTTGGGTCCTAACTGGGAGTGAGCCCAGCCTCTTTATGTACAGTTGTTGCCATGAAATCAATCACATTTAGAATGGTTAGGTTGTCAGAGAGAGAGAGTTATTATACAGCTGAATGTTAGGCACAGTAGGAAGCAACTTTGAGAACATGCTGAAAAGTGGGGGCTTGTAGAATTGGTTACAATATGAAATGGTTGGTAGAAAAAAAGTTGTGTGGTGGATCCTTGGAAATGCTTCGAACATGTTACTCATGTTGAATTTTGGTTCTGCAATAACCCCTAAATAGATAGGTAGGAAATTTTGTACAGAAATTTATTTATTGGTTGATTGGTTATCGGTGGCTGTATTGATTGTTTTTGGAATGTCTAGGAGGAGGTTATCAATTAGGTTTACTGGATAAAAGTATTGAATGATCTGTCTCATAATGAATATAATCTCATTTTGAATTATCTATCTTATAATGAATGGAAGTCTGTTTTCTCATTACCAATTGATTACTATGTTTCTTCTACTTTGCCGGCTGATCCTCATTTTTCTTTGGGGAAATTTCTAGGTCATTATTAAAATTTAGTTGATTGTTCTGCCCCTCAAAACTTGGGGCACTTGGTTCTGTTTTAGTGTTTTGGATGTAAAAAAATCATGATTTTAGTTTGGTGGTGGGATTTAAAAAAAAAAAGAAAAATTAATTAATTATTTTTTGAGTTCAAGCGGTAGATGATCTTGATATAATGAAAGTCTGTATATAAAATGTCTTGAAGGCATGGAGGGCTTAACTCTAATCAAATCAGAGGGCCCTCAATGACTTGACCATGCTTAGCTAAAGCATCAGGAGCAACATTACAAGATGTACTAATCCTAAACAATGACACTTCTAGAAAGTTATCCATCATGCTTTTGACATCCTCAACCATAAAGCCAAACTCAGATCAATTAGGACAGTCATCTGTGAGTGCCTGAAACAAACTAGGATCTTTACAATCAACTCCACCTTCCAAAAGCTTGCTTCAAAGCAGAAAATAAATGCTTTGTGCAGGGCCAAAACGTGGAGGAGATTTGGGCGAGGTTGTGTATTCATAATGTCACAATACGCAGCCAACACCACTCTCCTTCACAATCTCAGACCACAGCACCCAATATCCATTGATGTTCGTTCATGAGTCTCACCCCTGCAAAATTAAGCTTGGCCATGTTTTGTGTGGTGAGGGTGTCCAGACAGCTCATATCTGGAAATGAGAATTGCAGTCGAACATCAGCACATAAATCTTGAAATGAAACTGGACTTGTTTTTAGCTTTGCTAGCGACAATTGGCACTCTGCCTTGACAGCTCTTGCAATTGGATAATCCCACAAATACAATTAAGACTCAAGATCTTCCAGGCCTAGCTCACATGTGATGGATAATATGATTCCTTTCTTAAACAGTGCTATTCGAGATGGAAACCATCTATCAGATTTAATTGTCACACTCTCACCATTCCTAATCCTCCACCTTTATCCCATGTTAATTACCTCCTTGCCTAGACGAATACTCCACCAAGTATAGGAAGAGGTTATTGGGACTGGAGCATCTATAAAGCCCCATCCCACCAAGACATTTTTTTCCCATTTAGCTTATCCCATCTTAGCTAATGAATTTTCCTCTCCTTCTCCCATCTCCCCCACCAAAATCTAATAATCATTGCTTGTTGTGCACATCCCATTTGGAATTTTGAAGCAGTTCATAGCATAATTAGGGAATAGCTACGGCTACTACGTTAACTAAAACCTCTCTGCCAGCTTGTAAGAGGAGCTTTCCTTTCCATTCTTGAATTTTCTTCCAGATGTGGGTTTTAATATCCTCAAAAAAATGTCTTTTATTTTGTACAATTAAAGATGTTAACCCCAAAAATTTTCCAAAATTTGTCATTGTAGATGCCCCCAACAAACTTGGTAACCTCCATCCTCATCGATGGCACAATATTGTGGCTACAGAAGAGATTGGATTTCTCATACTTGAGCTTCTAACTCGATGCTTGTTCATAAATACTCAAAATATCCCTTACCACACAACAACCCTCTATATTGGTTTTGCAGAAAGCAAACTATCATCATCAGACAATAAATGAATAATCTGTGGTTTCCCTCTACTAATCATTACACATTGAGGAGGTGTTTGGTTCATTGTAATGTGTCATTGATGTGATGTACATTACGATAATATGACATTAAAATTTTTGATTTATTTTATTTTTTCTAATATTACCGTAATTTAAAATTACAAAATATATCTTATCATCTTCCTAAACAATGTAATGTTGTATTTTTATATTGAGATTACATTAATGTAAAATTACAATAATGTAATATTACGGTGTAATATAACATCACGACGAACCAATTGCCCCCTAAATGAGTTGATTCATTTTAGCAACCCTATTTAATGAATAAATGCCCCCAACACAAGAGAAAATGGTAAGGCACTAGTCCCCTACTCGGTCTCACATAGCCATGGGGTTTACCAATAATCACAACTGAATAGCAAACTGTCCTTAAGCACTCCATCACTAATGCAATCAAACTAATCATTTCATACAAAACTAAATAGAAAACTATTTAAAAGATTAGCTTGGTTTATTTTGGATTTTGGAACTCAATTTATTTATTTTTTGGTTAGATTAGTTTGGTAGTTTGAGACTTAGTTTTAGTGAAATTGAAATACTAGTTAAATTGTAAATTGTAATCAATTATTTGAATAATGTATTTAAATAGTTGAATGAAAAATCCAATTTATTTTTTTATTATGTTTAATAAAATGACCTTTACTCATTTAGTCATTTATACATATTTGGATTAGGTTGGTTTTAGAATTACTGAAAGTTGGGTTTGAGATCTCTCAACCTAAAAATATTGAAATGAATTGAAAAGTAACTAAAATCCAACTCAAACAGAGCTCTATCACTCTCCTACCTTACTATAGGGATGATAATGGGGTAGAGGTGAGATCAGTTCATGAGTGTTCCGCCCCTGCCCCACACATCAGAGCACGTTGCCCACCCCACAGGACCCCACCCCACATCTGTTACAATCATATTAAATTATGCTTAAAATTGCAATTAAATTGATCACATCAAATTGAACTAATTTTTACTAAGAAACTCAATAATATATATCAAAGTATTTAACAAGACAATAAAAAAATTTATGAAAATCCAAGCATTTTACTACTTAATAATATCGGTTAATACTGCGTTAGTTTTTTTTTTTTTTTAATATAAATAAAATAAATGATATTTTTGTAAATATATGCCTCGGGATATGGGGCAAAAATCTCACTCCATTTTGCCCCACCACCTTTGTGGGGCAAGAAAAATCGACATGGAATAGGCTGAATACTAAGAAGTTAGAATGAATAAGTGTGGACGAAATCAAAATGTTTGGTGACCTTAGCTCCATTTTAAGAGTATCCCATGATTTATATATATAATTTCAAACTCTCTTCTAATGTATGCATTGTGAATCTAAGTGATGTGCAATAAAATTAGTTGTGTAAGTGAATTCGGTTTAAAAAAAATAGTAATGAAAAAAATGTATTAAATTAAAGTGTATACAAATAAATAAAATATTTTATTAGCTTGAAATTATATTAGTAATTGGCAAATCACTTTGAAAATTTTAGTAGAGTTTAAATCTTCACTAACACTTAACTTAAACCCAACATGTAACATCAAGTATGCAATAGAGCTTTTCTCTGTCACAAGTGAAAGTTAGGGCTCCTAACTTCTCCTAGGCTATAGAATTTTTTTTTCCCTTCTTCTTGAAGGCTAGCTTGTCCCGTTAGTAAACTTTTATTTGCTTTAGGCTTGTGGGGTTTTTTCTTTGTGGGGTTTGGGAAACACTGTCACTTTGTCACTTGTCTTTTTGATGGAAGAAATCATGGAGGGTTAGGGCCGTTTATCCCTACAAGGTCCGAAGGGAGATGGTTTCAAATTACGCTCTGAGATGGGATCCGAGGAATTCATTTTGGCTACTAAATTCTTTACCAAGCAAGTTTTAAACACTAATGCTATTGCACGAAATTTTTCACAACTTTGGCGTTCACGCAATGGTTTTAAGATTAAGGATTGGGGAAACCACATTATACTATTTATCTTTGATAATAAACTTCAATCAGACAGGGTCTTAGCCAGCCAACCCTGGAGTTTTGATAAACATTTGGTGGCTATCTAGCGTTATGAAAGAAGTTCACATACACAAGATTCATGTTTTGAAAGAGTTCCTTTTTGGGTCCAAGTGTATAATATTCCTCTATGGTTTATGAATAAGGTAGTTGTTGAAGGCATTTGCTCAGGTATGTTTGTCCTTCTGACCCTTCTGAGATGGAGGGAGGGGATTTCATAAGGGTCCGAGTTGTAATTGATATCTCCAAACCCCTCATGCGTGGTCGAAAAATTACTCCTTAGTATGGTTTTGTTGGTTGGTTTTCTTTTAAATTTGAGAGGTTACCCAATATTTGTTACTGGTGTGGAAGTTTGACGCATAGGGACAAAGATTCTGATTTGTGGTTGGATAGTGAAGGTACATTATATGTTAATATATATAATTTCAAACTCTCTTCTAATGTATGCATTGTGAATCTAAGTGATGTGCAATAAAATTAGTTGTGTAAGTGAATTCGGTTTAAAAAAAATAGTAATGAAAAAAATGTATTAAATTAAAGTGTATACAAATAAATAAAATATTTTATTAGCTTGAAATTATATTAGTAATTGGCAAATCACTTTGAAAATTTTAGTAGAGTTTAAATCTTCACTAACACTTAACTTAAACCCAACATGTAACATCAAGTATGCAATAGAGCTTTTCTCTGTCACAAGTGAAAGTTAGGGCTCCTAACTTCTCCTAGGCTATATAATTTTTTTTCCCTTCTTCTTGAAGGCTAGCTTGTCCTGTTAGTAAACTTTTATTTGCTTTAGGCTTGTGGGGGTTTTTTCTTTGTGGGGTTTGGGAAACACTGTCACTTTGTCAGGGTTTTTTTTTTTAAAATAACTATAAATTTCAAACTATATTATTAGTTAGGCAAGGTTTGAAACATATTTGGTTTATAGCAATTCGATTTTTCTGGAGTCGATTTTGCCCTTTAAAAATTCCACTAGGAAATCGAGTTTCTAAAACTTGATTTCCAAAATCGAGTTTCTAACACTCGATTTCCTAGTGGATTTTCAAAGGGCAAAATCGACCCCAAAAAAGTCGAATTGCTATAAACCAAATATGTTTCAAACCTTGCCTAACTAATAATATAGTTTGAGGAATTTTGTTATTTTTTAATAAAATCCACTTTGTCACTTGTCTTTTTGATGGAAGAAATCATGGAGGGTTGGGGCCGTTTATCCCTACAAGGTCCGAAGGGAGATGGTTTCAAATTACGCTCTGAGATGGGATCCGAGGAGTTCATTTTGGCTACTAAATTCTTTACCAAGCAAGTTTTAAACACTAATGCTATTGCATGAAATTTTTCCACAACTTTGGCGTTCACGCAATGGTTTTAAGATTAAGGATTGGGGAAACCACATTATACTATTTATCTTTGATAATAAACTTCAATCAGACAGGGTCTTAGCCAGCCAACCCTGGAGTTTTGATAAACATTTGGTGGCTATCTAGCGTTATGAAAGAAGTTCACATACACAAGATTCATGTTTTGAAAGAGTTCCTTTTTGGGTCCAAGTGTATGATATTCCTCTATGGTTTATGAATAAGGTAGTTGTTGAAGGCATTTGCTCAGGTATGTTTGTCCTTCTGACCCTTCTGAGATGGAGGGAGGGGATTTCATAAGGGTCCGAGTTGTAATTGATATCTCCAAACCCCTCATGCGTGGTCGAAAAATTACTCCTTAGTATGGTTTTGTTGGTTGGTTTTCTTTTAAATTTGAGAGGTTACCCAATATTTGTTACTGGTGTGGAAGTTTGACGCATAGGGACAAAGATTCTGATTTGTGGTTGGATAGTGAAGGTACATTATATGTTGAAGATCGTCAATATGAAGCATGGATGCGTGGTCCTTTGTTCAGTCTGGCAAAGAAAGCTACCGTGATTGTTCCTAGTTTTTATGCCAATAGAAGTATATCTTAGAAGCAAACCCCTGGTGGCGGTGGTAAGCCAGTTAAAGGGCAAAAACCACCAGAAAAACAAACACCTCCTGCTGCCCCTCTACATATGGTAAGTCCTGGACCTTCGTTTGTTTTTAATGCTGATGCTATTTTGGTGGAAGATTCCAAGGATTGTGAAGATTTTCCTTCGGGATTTGAGGGTCAACAACCTGAAAAAGGAAGTTTTGCTCAGAAATTAAAAGAGATTGATGATGAGTTGTCAAGATTTGATGATATGGAAGGGATTGATACAAATCAGGAGGTCTTGCAGTTTAAGGAGTCTTGCTCTGCAAATATTTCGGATTTTTCTAATACTCACGTATCTGCTCCCCCCAAAATTTCAGCAAACCGTGGTTTTTCCCCCACTAAAAAAGGCACCTAATCAGCTGAAAATTCATTAAAAGATATTACAAATCAAAAGGAAGCCCTTAGCCAGGTCATACATCCATCTAGAACTAAGTAGATATGTATTACTCGGCCTGATTTAGGAAGTATTGAAGCTGTGGGAATTCTTATGGGTAACAAAAGGTTTCAACATCAATTTCAAGATCACTGTGGTTTACCTAAGAAAACAAAATTGGTTTCCCAAGGTGATAATGAAAACAATATTAGATTGGTGGAGGCTGGTTTCCAGCCCCGCTAGGAACCATGAATCTCTTATGTTGGAACTGTTGGGGGCTTGAGAACCAGTAGACAGTTCAAGAGCTTGGAAATTTAGTTCAGACACAAGATCCTATAGTTGTGTTTTTAACCAAGACATGGCTAGATGAAGCTAGTCTGGTTTGTATTTTTGATTCTCTTCAATTTAGTCATCATCATGGGGTGTCGAAAATAACTCGTGGTGGTGGTGGTTTGGCCCTATTTTGGAAGAAAGACTTTGATTTACATATTGAATCTTCCTCATAAAATCATATCAATGCTTTGACTAATAAAGGGAAAGATAATGTTAGGCGTTTTATAGGCTTCTATGGAGTGCCTAAAACTCATCTCAGATTTGAGTCATGGGATCTGTTACGTAGCTTACATAGGCAGTTTGCAATACCATGGCTATATGCAAGCGATTTTAATGAGCTCCTTAAGTCTCATGAAAAATTGGGGGGTCACTTACGACCCTATGGTCAGATGGAAAGATTCCAGGAAGCTCTTGATGAATGTGGTTTGTTAGATTTGGGATTCGTTAGTAACAAATTTACTTGGTCGAAAAATTATCCAAATGGAGGGCTAGTGTGGGAACGGTTGGACAGGGCTGTGAGCACGGCAGAGTGGTTTGACTGTTTTCCAGTAACAAAGGTCCACACATTGGCATGTACTTTTTTAGATCACAATCCTATCTCCATTCTGCTCGAAGGTTTTATTGAAAAGACTTAGAGACCTTGGCAATTTGAGTTGTTTTGGCATGAAAATAATGGTTGTCATGACATAGTAGAGAGGGTTTGGAGGATGGCATCTTTGGGTTCACTTATGGCAGATGTGATGTTAAAAATTGAAGCTTGTCAAAGGCAGCTAACGTTGTGGAGTAAAAATTCAGTTTGTAATGTCTAAGACGTTGAAGGAGAAGACTCATTTGTTGAAGAATGTCGAAGCAGCAGTAGTTAAAGGTAAAAACATTTGATTTTTGCCTTAATCTAAAATCTGAGATTAGTGATTTGCTTCGGCTGGAGGAAAAGATATGGCAGCAGAGGAGCCATGATCACCATGGTTTTCAGACCCGGACCGTTCATTGAACCGTAAAAGGGAGAGGTTCAAGGTTTTTGAGGTCGAACCAAGGTCGAACCGGGGTCAAACCGTGATGACGTCATAATTAATTTAATAATTATTTTAAATATATATAGAAAAAATTAAATTAATAAAAAATAGAAAAATTAACTAAAATAGTCCAAAACAAATATAGATAGTATTTTTTATAACATAACTTTTATAATACAAATAAAAATTATTAAATTCTAAAAAAACAATAGCTATTAAGTTTCTAAATTATTTTTAAGTCATGACAAAATACACTTTAATACCCACAATTTTTTATTTTATGACACCCAATAAAATAGTTAAGAGTTAAAGGAGTTTATTTGCTCATGGCCATAGGCCAAGCCCGTTATTTTTTTTCCAAGCCCATTTGAATGGTCTTTGTTCACCATTTATTATGAATTAAAAAAAAAAAAAAATCAAAACCCAAGAAGAAAGTGCTTGAAGCAAGCAAGCACTGACTAGTGGTTGACAGTGACACAAAGCACGCAGCAGGAAGAAGTCTCCGGAAGCAATGAAAAAGTTTACAATTTTTTAGCAATATCTTTCACAACAAAATTTATGTAAAAAATTGTTACTAATTTTAATTTAAACTCACTATTAAAATTATTTTTTTTACTTACTAATATTAACTAATAATAATTTATTACTTAAAATTTATTGTGAAATATTGTAAAATATTGTAGTAATATTTAATTGTAGATTTTTTATTCTTTTTATTTTTTTTCCTTTCATTCCTTGCATCCATACGATTCTTTTCCTTTTCTTTTCTTTTTTTTTTTTCTCTGCTTTTTCTCACCACACACGTATCCCCCCCACCCCTTAGTCTCATCTTGTTTTTACTTTTCTAGACTCTTCCTCCAGAGGGCGTGTTCTCCTCTCTGCTTTTATTTTTCTTTCTTTTTTCTTTGGGTCAGTACTCAGTAGGAATACAAAAAGAAAGACTACAAACACAAACAAAAACTAATCTCAGTACATCGCCTAGCCACGCTACCCCCAGAAAGATCATTCTCAACAACACCAGCCGTATCCTCAGGGGGATTCTTGAAAACAATGAAATTCTTTCTTTATCTCTAGCTCTCTCTCTTTCTCATTCTCTTTCTCTCATACTCTCACCCGGTCACACACACATTACCAGCGGAGAACAAAGCCAGAATTTAAAGCTTGCTTCACCTAAGAGAGGAGTTTCTGAAGATCTGGAGCTGCGTGATGTGCTCTGAAGAGAGAAGAAGAAGAAATATAAAGATATGCTGTGTTTTTCTGGAGATGGAACTCTTAAGACATGATGTACTCCAGCGGTTGTTTTTCTTTTTCTTTTGTTTTTCTCTGTGTTTTTTTTTTTTTTTTTCTTCGTTCAGATTCAAAGGGAACCGTGAGAAACGGTCTGATCACGGTTCTCAGAACCGTGTGGTCCGACCGCGGTTTGAACGGTTCCCGGAATTTTTCCTATGGTGCGGTTCTTGAGGCTAAAAGAACCGCAAAACTGAACGGTTCAAGGTTTTTCGGTCGGACCGTACGGTCCGGTCCGAGTTTCAAAACCATGCGTCGGATCGGCCAGTTTTCGAGCCGGGTCGGCCGGGTTGGTCGAGTTCCGGGTCTAGTTGGACACCCCTAATTTTGACCTACAAACCAATCAAGCAAACAAGAGACGGTATCATTAAAACCATAGACCTTGATAGGTTTTCTTTTCAGCAAAAAAATAAAAATAAAAACCATAGAACATGATCATAAAGTCAATAGTCATAATTTGACTAAAATGATCAATCAATCAAGGAACTAACCATCCAAACATGCTAACGAATAAGCAAGTAATAAATCAACATACTCTACATCAAAGATGATTATACAACTCAATTAGAGTTAAAGCATAGTACAAAGCAAGTAGTCCAACTAAGAATATGAAATACAACTTCAAAATGCACAGCTAAAAGTTTAGATATGTTTGGAGATTACAACTAATGTAGTGAAGTACCATAAATCAACAAAGTTCATCTCCCTCTAGAGAAGAGTCAGAGAGTGAGTCATATTGTATTTTTCTTTTCTTGCTAACTCTCTGTACCTCAAGAAAGCAATATGTGTGTCACAAAGCTTCTCATTTGTAATCCTACTTTCTTAATCAGTTGTTTGAGTTTCCCATTGTGAAATTTTCATTTTGTTTTTATGATAAATAAATTGTGCAAATCAGTTATCTAGCAATCTTTCCACATATCAATTTGTGCTCTTGAGATTCCGACCCCACAGTAGATATTAGTAAACTATTTTAGACATTTTTTTTTATAAAAATTCATATTCTTAGGGTATATATTGATAATTATTATATACTCAAAGAGCATATATTAACCGAACCCTTATAATAAATGAAATCCATGTCCTCCCTAGTCACGGTACTACTACTACTAGTAGTCTACTAGCTAGGGACTGCCAAATTGAGAATAAATATTAATATTAAAATCTAAATATAAAACATTTTCAGGCTGTACAAACATGGATATAAAGTGAATCCACGTTATAATAATCGAGAATCCATGCACTTACGTTCTCACTACACACGACTGATTATTGCCAAAATTATTTATCAAGCCTTGCTCAATAATATAACATCATTAACTTCATTAGAGCACAACGAAGAAGTCTCGTGCAAATCTAAGCATAGCATGAAAATGATAATTAAAATGATCTAATCGAGGAAGTTAATTAGATATTGGCATCACATGAGCCAAGGTCAATCTGGGTTTTGAATCTTTCTTCCTATATATTGCATCGACCCATGATGCCCATAAAACTACAAGTACTCTCAACAAACATCTGAAGGCATCCACATAGTAATAGATAGCAGGTAGCTGTGAATTTGTGTCTGTTTCAGAGAGAGATATGGCAGTTTGTATTGGAGCGGTTGGATCTTGGTGCAATGGTAAATGTCTTCCACTAAAAGCAATAAGTCGAATATTCAAGTATCACTACCACCTTTTCCAAACTCCGCAAAGAATGGAAATTTTGAGCATTAGCTTTGACCATTTTCACAATGGGGGAGATGGAGGGCGAAAAGACCTATGTTGCCTGAATCATCTGTAATGAATGGAGGAGAGGGTCCTAACAGCTACGCTCAAGACTCCGACTATCAGGTATTCTTCGTAATTCAAGCCTACATTTTTACCTATTTACTTGGAGTACCACATTGTCATTTAACAGTGTTTGTTGAAGAAACTACAACTTATATGAATTCTGTTGGGATTGATATTGGCATACTTGATAACAATCACTCTGAAATATCAGTAAGAATGGACCAAGTTACTTTAGAAAGGACAACTTTCTTATGGTAAGATTGCAGCGGACTTAAGCCCGATAAAGTACTAGAACTTCAAGATTGGTTTATTTAAACTTATTTTGAGTTAGAGCCAAATTTATATTTATTACTCGGCTAAATTATACGTTTTGACATGATGGTTTTTTTTTCTTTTTTTTCTTTTTTCAAAAACAAGTTCAAGTTTATTTACCATATACTTGATTAATTTATTCATATTCTTTTCCCGTTCAAAGTATATATCATAGTTAAAATTATGTACTCATTCACAAATACAATGATTAATAACAAAATTATAATTGAGATTATATTCTTCAAGTTCTTTTATAAACTCTTGAAAACTAGGTTCATTAATCTCGTATTGTTAGAATAATATATATTATGATATACTTCTAGTACAAAAATGAACATGTTCATTTATATCATTAAAAATAATAAAATAATAGTTTTATATCTTATGAACTTATTTATTTATAAATTAAAAAAAAAAAAAAACTAACTTCTAGTACAAAAATGAACATGTTCATTTATATCATTAAAAATAATAAAATAATAGTTTTATATCTTATGAACTTATTTATTTATAAATTAAAAAAAAAAAAAAACTCTTTATCAATCTTACGTCACTTAATAACTGTTTTGTTTTTTCTTTTTTATTCAAAAAACCCACAATTAAATTGTGTTTTCTCTTTGTTCTAATCATGTATACCAAATTTCATGATAATTGATGTTATATTATCCGTTGAATGTTTAAAATGTTAATCATCTCTTGTGTTGTACGGAGGAGCTGTTGAAGCCGCCCAAGAAACTATCAACGAGGTCATAGCCAATCACTTAAGACATCAACACCCTTTCAGTTTCTCCAAACCCAATATGTGTAGCAGACTTGGGTTGTTCCACGGGACCCAATACGTACTTTTATCTCAGTGCAAAACATAATAGAAGCAATAGAACTCAAATACAGATCAAAAGGAGTAAATACTGAAATCCCAAAATTCATAGTATTCTTCAATGACCAGGTCTCCAATGATTTCAACACCCTCTTCAAGTCCCTCCCTCCCAACAGGCAGTACTTTGCGGTTGGGGTACCGGGTAGTTTTCATGGCATCTTGTCCTTATATGATATCTCGGTGGTATGGGATTCAAATGCCAGATGGAGTTTTCTTGGGACTCAACACTTCTCTAGGTTCGTGGAGGTAGTTTAGAATGTTATAGACTTGGGGGAACATCTTGATGAGTTCGCAATGCTGGCTTGGACCTTATGGTTTCGGAGAAACCAGTTGAGAACTAGTGATAGAGCCTTCCCGATTTCCAACTTACTACACAAGCAAACTCATCACTGTTAGTCCCTTATTGTGTATGGTGATGTCGTTAGACTGGGAATCACCAACACAAACAAATAGAATAAAATTATGTAACGTAATAATGAATGAGGAGTCCTAGTATTTATAGACTCCTCATGTCATTTAGAAAGAGATATGTCTATTTTTCAAAAATTATATCTTCTCTAAAAGACATACTGCTTCTATAGATAACTAACTATAACGCTTAATCAATTCTCTTTATTGTTGGTTGGTGAAGCAACACCATCTACCAAGTGAGTGTTATTATATAAGTGAGGGTGTACCATATTATAGTGTGATCACCTATCACTATTATATACTAACAATCACTAAGTGAGTTTATTCGTACTTTTCTAATAATTCCTTCAATTGTTCCCCAGATCAGCTCTTCTAGAGTTGTACGTTGGAATCCTTCTCCTAAAGCTATGGTTAAAGTGAACTATGATGGTGCTCTATTTTTTGAATTAGATGAAGTGGGAGTGGGGGTTCTTATCTAAAACCACTTGAGACTGGTATTAGCGTCAATGGTAGATAAGGTGCCTTCTATCCTCAATTGAAGCTATTGAGAGAGCTTAGCTGAGAGATTCGGAAATTGTGAACAATTCTCTTAGAAGTGAGAAGAATCTTTCACCTCATTTAGCCACTTGATTGTTGAAGCCAAGACTCTTGCAAGGACCTTTTATACAATTACTTTAATCAAGCAAACTCTATAGCTTATAATTTTGCTAAACATGCTAGTTATGTTAGCAGTTTCATGGTGTGGATAAAGAATGTTCCTCCACACCTAAATTCTGTAATTTTAGCCAAACTTGACTAAGTTTTTCAAATAATATCTATTTTGCTTTCTTCTTAAAAAAATAATAAAAATAAAAGTAATTGATGCCATGAATCATTTAACGATGATTCGTTTAATGATGGTGGTGATTCATTTTTGTAAATGTAATTGATAGCATATTAGTTTCAATCTTTGAAAATTGAGATTCAAATATGGCAAAAATATCTTTTGCTTGGGTCTTTTTCGTCGTATTGCCATATGTCAAGCTTTCATTAGTAGTTCTTGGACCCCGAGATGAGGCTTTTCTATTTTCTTTAAAATACAAATGCATTCACCATAAATTAAGCTGCTAATCATCAACACTCTCGAACAATCATTTGCAATGGCTAAAACCATAGCAATACGTAGACAAAGTCTGAGCTGCAAATATTCTGTATTACATGCAAAATTGCAACTTAAATTTGGGAAATAGGCCAACACCTGATGTTAATGTACGGCTGTATCACCAACAGAAAAGATCAGATTGCTACCAGCTGGATGAGCATATAATTATTTTCAACCAAAAATCTAGATAATAAACAAAATTGGATTGGGTCATACTTCCAATGTACCATGTCTTATGAAACAGAAGTCATGCACAGCTTCAAAACTTTCCCTCCTCTTCCCGTTGCAACTTGAAATCATACTCATTCATCAAAAATTAAAAAAAAAAAAAAACTCTTTATCAATCTTACGTCACTTAATAACTGTTTTGTTTTTTCTTTTTTATTCAAAAAACCCACAATTAAATTGTGTTTTCTCTTTGTTCTAATCATGTATACCAAATTTCATGATAATTGATGTTATATTATCCATTGAATGTTTAAAATGTTAATCATCTCTTGTGTTGTAGGGAGGAGCTGTTGGAGCTGCCAAAGAAACTATATATCAACGAGGTCATACCCAATCACTTTGACATCAACACCCTTTCAGTTTTTCCAAACCCAATATGTGTAGCAGACTTGGGTTGTTCCACAGGACCCAATACGTACTTTTATCTCAGTGCAAAACATAATAGAAGCAATAGAACTCAAATAAAGATCAAAAGGAGTAAATACTGAAATCCCAAAATTCATAGTATTCTTCAATGACCAGGTCTCCAATGATTTCAACACCCTCTTCAAGTCCCTCCCTCCCAACAGGCAGTACTTTGCGGTTGGGGTACCGGGTAGCTTTCATGGCATCTTGTCCTTATATCTCGGTGGTATGGGATTCAGATGCCAGATGGAGTTTTCTTGGGCTTCGACCTTACGATTTCGGAGAAACCAGTTGAGAACTAATGATAGAGCCTTCCCGATTTCCCAGTTACTACACAAGCAAACTCATCACTGTTAGTCCTTTATTGTGTATGGTGATGTTCGTTAGACTAAGAATCACCAACACAGACAAAGAGAATAAAATTATGTATCGTAACAATGAATGAGGAGTCTTAGTATTTATAGAGTCTTCATGTCTTTTGGAAAGAGAGATGTCTATTTTCTAAGAGGTGTAGTTTCTTTAAAAGACACACTGCTTCTATAGATAACTAACTATAGTGCTTAATCAATTCTCTTTATTGTTAGTTGGTGAAGCAACACTATCCACCAAGTGAGTGTTATTATATATGTGAAGGTGCACCATATTATAGTGTGATCACCTATCACTATTATATACTAACAATCACTAAGTGAGTTTGTTTGTGTTTTTTTAATAATTCCTTCAATTGTTCCCTAGATCAGCTCTTCTGAAGTTGTACGTTGGAATCCTTCTCCTAAAGCTATGATTAAAGTGAACTATGATGATGCTCTATTTTTTGAATTAGATAAAGTGGGAGTGGGGGTTGATATCTAAAACCACTTGAGACTGGTATTAGTGTCAATGGTAGATAAGGTGCCTTCTATCCTCGATTGAAGCTATTGAGAGAGCTTAGCTGCTGTTCATCCTCTTCGACTTGCCAGTAATTGTGGGTTTCCTCTATTATACTTGAGGGAGATTCGAAAATTGTGAACAATTCTCTTAGAAGTGAAGAAGAATCTTTCATCTCATTTCGCCACTTGATTGTTGAAGCCAAGACTCTATAGTTTATACAGTTACTTTAATCAAGCAAACTCTATAGTTTATAATTTTGCTATACATCCTAGTTATGTTAGCAGTTTCATGGTGTGGATGAAAAATGTTCCTCCACATCTAAATTCTATAATTTTAGCCAAACTTGGCTAAGTTTTTCAAATAATATCTATTTTGCTTTCTTCTTAAAAAAATAATAAAAATTAAAATAAAAGTAATAGATGCCATGAATCATTTAACGATGATTCGTTTAATGATGGTGGTGATTCATTTTTGTAAATGTAATTGATAGCATATTAGTTTCAATCTTTGAAAATAGAGATTCAAATATGGCAAAAATATCTTTTGCTTGGGTCTTTTTCGTCGTCTTGCCATATGTCGAGCATTCATTAGTAGTTCTTGGACCCCGAGATGAGGCTTTTCTATTTTCTTTAAAATACAAATGCATTCACCATAAATTAAGCTGCTAATCATCAACATTCTCGAACAATCATTTGCAATGGCTAAAACCATAGCAATACGCAGCCAAAGTCTGAGCTGCAAATATTCTGTATTACATGCAAAATTGCAACTTAAATTTGGGAAATAGGCCAACACCTGATGTTAATGTACGGCTGTATCACCAACAGAAAAGATCAGATTGCTACCAGCTGGATGAGCATATAATTATTTTCAACCAAAAATCTAGATAATAAACAAAATTGGATTGGGTCATACTTCCAATGTACCATGTCTTATGAAACAGAAGTCATGCACAGCTTCAAAACTTTCCCTCCTCTTCCCGTTGCAACTTGAAATCATACTCATTCATCAAAAAACAACCAAAAAGAGAGAAACAATAAACACCCCAAGGAAACACTTTTTTCTAGAGACATTCATAGGAAATTTCCCACCTCAAGCAGCAAAACCGGCTATGCATTTATCTAGTGAACAGATTATTGTCTATCAAATATATCAATCACAACCTCCCATTTGTCTGATTTTTTTCCCCCATTTTAAACATTGGTTATTTTATAAGGAAAAAAAAAATCTAACAATTTGTGATTGATAGAAGCATAAATGGAACACAAAATGTGAAATAGATGATTTTTATTTATCAAATTAGTATCATTTCGGTAAATCTCAACATAATTTAAAAGCTATACATAGAAAAATCCTTGTACAAGCTATGCAATTCACATACAAAGCATTACACAAACCAGCATACGGATTATCAAGAGGCTATACGATCATAAATAAGATCTAGCTAAATCCAATCCATTTAACCAAGGATGGAACAAAGTGACAGATTACATATCAAAAGCAATCAAATTATATAGCCAAAATGGATAGATGATACACAGCTACACTATTGTTGCTTATAGTAGCCACTTTGGTGAGGAGGAGGGTATGGAGCTGGGATGGTGTAAGGAGGCCGAGGATGAGATCCAGATTGTTGTGCATGGGCATTGTAGTATGGGCCTCGCCACCCCGGATAAGCAGGTTGGCCATACTCATGGCTTGCATGTGACTGCTGCTGTTGGGCCTGAGGATGTGGATATGGAACAGAAGTAGGTGGAACATGGTAAGGAGAAGGCACCTGTGGTGAGCTATAAGCGGGAGGTGGGGGACCATACCCAGGCATTGTAGGCTGCTCCGGTGGCTGATAGTAAGGTGCTTGTGGCCGAGGATCTACTTGCTGTTGTGAATTGGATCTTTGATTCTGATGTCCTACTGAAGGGTAGTTGTTGTACGCACCTGCGTTTTTATTATCCTGGAAATTGAGGCCCGCCATTTGTCTTTGCACATCTTCAGTCATTTCCCGGCACTGGATGTTTCTGGTCATGACAAAATCGCTGCATTGCTGCTTTACATTTGTGATTGCATCCTGTTGAAAAAAGACAGCTCATTCATCAACTCTTTTTTTATGTTAATTCTATTGAAAAAAGAAAATCTTGCGTACACATGATGTATATACAAGTTACAAACATTCCTAAAGAATTAGGAAGAGAGTCAAACAAAAAATAAGGCTCTAAAAGAAATAGTCTATATAATCTATAATGGAATGCTCATCCCTAGTTCCAAGAGTAAAGAACTACTCATACAACACTCTGACTCTCAAAAAAGAACATTTCAACTCCATAACTGGAATCTCCACACCATTTTAAAAGTGGAAGGAATTCCTCCCTCTCACTCCACACCAAATGCATTACCATAAGATTACCAATACAAATATGCCACCCAGGAAGTACATACACATCTCCCAAAAAAAAAAACCAAAAAACTAAAATTTATGATGCAGACAAAATAACCAGCCACTTCTAGCAAAGTTCACAAATACAATAATGAAAAAATCACGTACACATGCTCACAAGGAGAGATCTATGCACATCAATAATATTATATCTCACCCACAGCTACAAAGAGGAGCAAGCGTATACTTGAACAATAACTTTATTAAATAAATACTTGCACCACACAGTCTAACCAAACATTTCTAACCTGTAGAGTAACATAAAATTTCAGTCCCTCATTGATGTTCTCCTTAATCTCTCGGAACTTTGCTATGGCAGCTTGAATCTGCTTGTAACATTTCTCACGAGATGCTGGAAAAAATAGAAGGGAAAAGATCAACATATAACCCTTTCTTTTCTTTTCTTTTTTGGATAAATAAAATAAAACAAACTATTTTTGAATTGTAAAATGCAGCCTGTAAGCATCGCTGAAATAATATTAGCATTTGAAAAAATCAGGAACATTAAAGGAAATGTATGATAATAGAATCTGATTAAGTGATGTCCTTTGACCAGTAGAATCTGAACTTCAGAGAAACATGAATATAATAGATTATTACATAATGGACGAGCACAAACACAGACCCCCCCAAAACAAGAAAGCCCAGGTTTAGGTATATTGATAGAGATAGGTACAGAAAGAACAAGGTCAGAATCCTAGTGGCACATTACAAGTTCATCTAACATAGTTGAGAGATAGGTGGACCTAAACTATTTCATAGATCTGGTACAGGTCACAGTTTTGAGGTGATCTGAACTACTAAATTATGGTCAAGTCAACTAGGATTCCATATTCTGATGAGGTTATCCCTTTGAATCCATCATTAGGGCTGTCCAGACAACCCGCATATCCGACCCGCCCGGCCAAACCGACCGAACCCGAACCGTCCGTCGCCCGATCCGACTACTCCGGCGGTCGGCGGCGGGTCCTTACTTTTCAAAACCGATTCCGGCGGATCGGGTGCGGGTCTCTTCCTCCAATACCCGAGCCACCCGACCCGACCGCCATATAAGGTCTGAAGTTTGTTGCTCTCAGTTCTCACTCTCTCCTTTCAATCTCACGATCTCTGCTACCCTTCACCGACCCTGCTCGTCGTCGATAAGCAACATGGTGTAAATGAAAAACTTTGAGCCATTCATTAGACTCTAAAAAGTACAGCAAGAATGTAGATTTGTTACACATTAATGATACATCAATGCCAGAAAATTGAATGAATGCTTAAAAAATCTATATGACAAACAGATAAAAGAAAAAAAATATATTATAATCCAAAAAAAAAAAACAACCAACCTTTATAATCTTCAAGATTAAAGACGGCTGAAAAATCATCATTCTGAGCCTGAAAGAAATGTCAAACAATAATTTGAGGATCATGAAATGCCTCTTAAAATCTCTCCTTTTTTAACTGAGAAGATATTAGAGACTAACAATTATATGCATAAAGATGTCAAATTTGGTTCATAACATATTCTCCAGTCAAAACCAATTCCATTTGGTAAAACATCACATTCAGTAAAAGAAAAAAGAAAGCTGATATTCAAAGAAAATAAAAAAATAAAAAGCAGTAAAATAAAGAATTAAACCTGGATTTGCAGCAACAGTTGTTCTTGTGCCTCAATATTGTGGGCAATATCTTCACTAATGCGATCATATTTTGATATCTCCTTCCTGAAAAGATCCTCATAGGAGCCAGTTGATGTCATCAACTTTGGTAGTATATCGTCCTGAAGCCATATATAGAACACAAAAACAACCAATTATATCATAATGTATCACGGCAATACTTTCAATTACCAAAAGCCAAACAAAAAAAAAATGTACGAATGAACACATACTGATCATGATACAATTTTATAGCCAGCCTGATATGTAGAAACCAAACAACCAACCAATTGATTACTTGCTTGCACAGAAATTGCCAAAAGGAAAATAAGTGCAAAACCAGGATAATATAGAAAAGAAGATTCTGCAATACAACAAATGTGCCTGTGACTTGTGTGTATACCTTTGCCTTGCACAACTTCAAATATTAGGCCAAACCTTCTTGTAAGATAAAATTCAACTGTCATTTTCTTAGACTATAATAACTCTCATATCCAAACCGTATTAGCTGGTAAGTTTAGCTCATACGCTAAGTAGCACATTTTCATAAGCTATAAAAGTTTAGCTTCAATTAATACTTTCTAAAATTTATCCACAATCACAATGCAGATATTAAAAAAATGAATTTTTTTTATAAGGATTGGCTATATAGCACAAGATATAATATTAAAATAAAGGTTTGACTTTTGAGACACTTCTTGCTAATTGGGCTGATACAACAAACAACTAAAACTCAGAGATCAATCTGTATTGGTTAAATGATCTAAACAAATTGGAATCCTTGCCATACTATTGAAAATACTCACGATAATAATGACCTTCAGATAGTCCAAAGCAATATCAGTAGTAAGTTCAGTGGTTGAAAATCATGTATAAATTAAACCACATGGCTCATGTTTCTCTAAACGCAACAACAATTAATTCCCATCAGCCGCATGAGAAATACACCAAGAAATTTGCATACATTATCAGAAATTAAGCATTGAACAAAGAATCTTCATCTGTATATTTGTTCGATGAAAAGAAAAACCCTTACCCAAGTTCAAACAAGAAAACACTATTATATTGGATTGACATGGAAAAAAATCCATAAAGTATTAAAAAATAAAGAACACTAGAAAGGAAATATCAACGTTGCCCCAAAAATATTAATAAATAAATATAAGACCAGCCCACTAAAAAATTATGTGCAAGCAATTAACAATCCAAACAACACACTTTTCTTTCAATAATTTATTACTTTACAAATAAAAAATAAAAGCAAACAAGAGTATCATTAATAACAATCCAACTTTTCTTTCAATAATTTTTTTTTAAATATTACTTTATAAAAAAAAATAATAAGTCAAACAAGAGCATCATTAATCATATTTTGCACCTTTCTTTTCATCTCTTTAAGCATGTCTTCAAGACCAGCCCGTTGTGCACCAAGAGTTTCTAATTGCCTCTGTATTGAGCACAAAATTGAAAAAATACAAGTCAAACACAAAATGTAGCGCAGAACATACCAACCTTAAAGTAGAACAACTCAAGATATGGTTTAGGACCTTCAGGTTTAATCACAAAAGAAAGACAGATATTATTTCTTCGACTATTTAAAGGTAAGAAAACATGATCTGATCTAGTTGACAAAAATTTTCCAATTCCCAATGTTTTGTGAACATGATACTTCATAAAAGTTTGACTGTTTTGCTAATACCACCTCTCCAAAACCTTGTCAGTTTTTAGCAAAAACACCCAAAGGCTCAGTTTTGAGGATCAATTTACAGAGGATGCAGATAAGTAGAGGTTTACTAGATTCCTGCCTCTTCAGAAAAAAAAAATTATCACAAAAAAAAAAAAAAAATTCTCATAATATAACAAATAACAAAATAGAGGCATGAATGTCATGTTGGGTAGAATAAAACAAGCTAATATTGATATGTTTATTTAAATAGTAGGGTTTTAGGGTATCAAAAATTTACAATTATAACTTTTGTCAACACGGGGCGGGGTGGATGTAAAAAGTCTAAACCCATTCTCGCCTTGCCTTGTGGGCCCTGTGCTGTGAGGCTAAAATCTCACCTTATTCCCGCTCCACCACCTTTGCAGGGCCGGATAAACCCGTGTGAGGCGAAATGGGGAGGGACAAGTCAAGTGGAGTGGGCAAAATTGTCATCCTCTCCCCAGAGCAATTTTTTTATTATTATTATTATTTTTTTTTTAAAATTCCATGCTCTTCACTTCAATTGCACGGTAGAATTTTTGATTAAAATGTGATTATGCCTTGATCAAACTTGATCAACTCCAAGATTTTACTATAAATTGATTAAGTTCACCGATATGCCAACATCCAATCTGCCAACACAAATCACTTCACCAATAGCAAATTCACTCCCAAAACCAATAACATAAAACCATACTGTAGTCCCTATACTCTTCTTATGGATTCATGGTTAACTTTCAAAAGCAAATATAATCAGTGTATATATATAATCAGTTAACATGGGAACTTGCTGTGAGGTTAGGACCTTTTTTTATTATAACAACCATGTGATATGACTAGATTGTTATCATCTTCGTGAAAGCTTCAAACTGATCTCTAAGCAAATGAGCGGATGAAACTATATGTCCCTTACAAAATGTACATTGGGCATGTGGTGGAAAGATGAAATTGACAGTCAACTTTCACAACGGGCCAAAGCACAAAAGATGTTGTTTTTGTTGTTGGGGGGGGGGGGGGGGGGGGGAGGGGGGNTGTGAGGTTAGGACCTTTTTTTATTATAATTCAAAATTCTTGAGCTGCTGTAAGGCATCGAGAAAAGCTATATGGATGTATTTGCATGCCAATAAACCACATGCCATCATTAAGCACATGATCCCCAAAAATAATTTAGTACATGAGTGCAAGTGGTTATGCTTCAACATCTGCACAGTATTGGCACCCTTTTAATATTCTTCAAGCCACATCCATGCAGGCACACTTGTTTTTTCCAGTGTCTACAATATATATAAAGTTTATGGCAATGCTGTCCCTTCCACAAACCTAAGCATTAACATTTAACCTTTTCAATCCAGACTAATGGTGCAAAAAGTACAGTCCTACCAAACAAAATAATTTGAAAATTTCCCTAGTCCTTCACCATCCCAATTTCAAGACACCCCAATTTTTTAGCATTATTCTTGTTCATACAATTTCTGGATACATATCTTTTTAAATAAGTACTGTAAAAATATCCATATTCAATACAAATAACATAATTCAAATTTGTAATAAATATTTAGACAAAAATGTTAAAATCGTATCTGTCAGTAAACAAAGCACAATACATATTCTGTAAGTTAAGTGAAACAACCATGTGATATGACTAGATTGTTATCATCTTCGTGAAAGCTTCAAACTGATCTCTAAGCAAATGAGCGGATGAAACTATATGTCCCTTACAAAATGTACATTGGGCATGTGGTGGAAAGATGAAATTGACAGTCAACTTTCACAAGGGGGGTGTGGGGGTGGATTTGGTGGTTGGGGGGGGGAGGGGCGGTTGGGTTTAGAGATTTTACCAAGCTCTGCTTCAGAGCACCCACAACAGCATCCTCATTGGCATCCAGAGACATTATTGGCCTTGCCAAACTTGGGAGGGCTGATTCAATCTGACAAAAGAAAATGCAAATATAGGCTTAGAAGCAGATTGCACCCACAGATGATTAACTAAGATCAGCTAAGGAAAACAATGCTGGACAAAAACTAAACCGAGGGTGCTGCCAAAAGCTAAACCAGCCAATACAGGTCAATAAAAAAAATAACTAAATCAGACAAATGGTCAGTAGTTTGTACTTAGTGAATTCTTATTAGCAATAATAAAAAGGGCATCCCAAAAAATGATGAGAAGTAAGCTGTACAAAATTTATTAGTGTGAGAAAGGAGAAAGAAATTCCAGTAAATCTATTTGCGTCCCATTTCTTAGATACCAACTTCTCAGAAACTTAGAACATAAAGTCTTGTACTTGTACAGTAGGAAAATGGATACTTTTTATTTTTGGTTGGGGGGATTGCCAGGTGAAGGGTCAAAGGGATGACACCCCCAAGATTTGAACTGAGGCATTCCCCATAGTGGAAAGCCAGACATGCCATCAAGCCAAGAGACTCTTACCATTTCTGGTGACTAAGTAGAAGAGAAAAAAGTACAGGTAAATTACAATTGCCTCCCTCGAGGTTTGTGGAAATTTCAGAAACCCCCTCCTATTTTTATAAAAGACACTCCACCCCTTAATATTTTGATTTACACAACAAATAACCCCTTATGACCATTTATGTACATTACAAATTTTCAAGTTTCTCAAATTAAATTCTCAACCAGAATAACCACCAAAAAAAATGCTTAATAACCAGATTGGTTATATCTTAAGAAAAATTTAAAAATAAAATATATAAAAATAATAACCATAGGGGGCTCAGTGTCATTTTTAAAAATAAGAAAGGGATTCTAACATTTCCTCAAACCTTAAGGAAGGTTAGTGTAATTTACCCAAAAAAAAAAATCACCAATGAAACGACACAGCCTTACACAACAAATTGTACCAAAAACCTTAAACGCAAAAAGACAACCTTGGATCAAGAAATGCCTTTGAAATTCATATCAGCTTGCATTTTCAATATAGTACGATTATGCTATTTAAATTTTCTTATTGCATGTCAATGCATCATCCAAGGCCTATGGTATAAGGCACGGGAGACAAATGATAAACATAAATAACACAAACAGTTCAACATACTGGACGGCGATCAAGGATTGACATGAGTGCTGAATGTTCTCTCACAGAACGCTCAATCCGGCCATCACTTTCTGCAGCTTGCTTCAAGTTAGCTGCAAATCTATTCAACCTATCCTGTAAGTTTTTTGTTAGAGTGCTGGACTGAGGTCTAGTCCACCGTGTTCCAAATTGGCCTCTAAATTGAGCATCTTCTCTTGCCTCTTTCTGCAAAAGCTCCTCTATTTGGACCAGCATTTCCTGGTTGACCCTCCTCAGATCCCTAAGTTGCTGTAACTCTGCTTCCAAACCAGCGGGGCCCCCACTTATCTGCACTGCCTCCACATCTTCTTTGAGCTCCGTTGGGAGAGTGAAATTCCCTTCTAAAGCAAGAATGGAATCAGGAAGGTCCATCTCTTTGAGCCTTACTCGGGTTAACTCACTGGCTTGTTGTAATTTTTCAGCTTGTGTTCTGATAACATCATCAACCATTTCAGTATACCTAGAAAGTGCCTTTGCACTGCTGTCAGGAACAAGGCTTGCAAACATCTTCTCCTTGCTCGCATCCAATACCTCACTCATTGCCATTGACTTAACCATGGAGAATGCTGGAAGAGGTGGTAGGGAACTGGGGGAAGGAACCCTCATGAGGTAAACTCTGTCATTCTCTTTCATGGCCCTCTCTAGGTTCCGATTAATATTGACCTCTAACTTGCTAATTGCATCCAGAAGTTGTGCTGGAGCCCCCTTTGCAGATTTCTTTGACTCCGTTATAGCACTAACCGCACTCCTCAACCGTGCAATTTCCTCAGCAATCTCTTCTTTCTCGTGTAGCTCTAAACTGTACCTATAGCAAGCTTCTGCATAAAATAGAACCGCCTTTAGTTGCACATGAGATATCCAGCCCTTGTCAAAATGCTGGTTCAGAGGTGCAACATTCAGTGCTGCCAAAGCTTCCTCGTAGTACAACCCAACCTGTAATCACATAAATCTCAAACCAAATTAGAAAATATGTAACATCACTGAAAATACCTAATATAAAGATACAATTCACTGTACTTGTGGAATGAAAACATGTACCAGAGTCCCAAATGACATTTAATTAAAAATGCAACTACAAAGACAGTGCTAATTTAAATCATTATTATTAAAATCATATTGTTCTACTAATGTTTACACGGATATCCCAATGTACAAAAAATCCACATCCCACACACACAAAAAAAAAAAGAAAAAAAGAAAAAAACGACTAAACATCCCAATCATCAAACAAGCAAAGAGTTCACATTAAATGATTTTTCCTCATATATGGATAAGGATAGGATTTGAAACCTATGGTGTCTACTCAATGATATTGCTATTTACCATTAGACCAACACACCAATTGGTTTATTTTTGGTGTAAGCACGATTTGAACCTTAACCCAAATCCCCTATTTGAAAACAATAAACTTTACTAGTTGAGCTAACTAGAACCCACAAGAGTGAACATTTCATTAGTGCAAAATCAAAATTGATCACTTATCAAAGAGACCCATCAACACAAACATACCCACATATCAAAATCCACATCCACTCCAATTCATCAAACAAGAAATTTTACCAATTGAGCTAACTAATACCCACAAGATTTCACACTACATGATCAAACCACCAATTGGTGCAATATCAAGATTGATCACTTATCAAAGAGATATCAAAATCCACATCCATTCCAATTCATCAAACAAGCATAACAATTCGCATAGCAATTCATTACATTCCTAACCAAATACTAAAAGTGAAACTCATACCTGCCTGGAGATCTTAGCACAGACCCCCGGCGTGCTCCCTTTCGCAATAGTATTCTCAAACACAGACTCCTGCGCTTGCGCAAGCATCAACCTTTCGAGCATCCCGGCGCACTCCACCCCAACGTCCACCGTGGCGCCGCCTCCAATCGCAGCTTTCGTCGCCGCATTATCCCTCAGATACGCAAACGCCCCGGCCGCCGCGATAAACGCGTGCGAAGCCAATCTCCGCCCGTCCACGGTGGCGCGATCGCAAGTCAGCCCAATCTGACTGTACACCGCCCCCAAATTGAACAGCACCGCCGCCTTCTCCAGATGAATGTTCTGCTGCGCCGCCTTCTGCTTCGGCTTGAACGCGTCGAACCACGTGAAGATGACGGTGTTGACGTGGTCCTTATCGGGAGAGATCGGGAACCGAGTCTCGACGAGGCAGAGGGCTTTGAAGTAATTCTGGAGGAGGTCGCGACGGGCGGTGGGAGTCGGGTCGGGCGTGCGCTCCAAATCGGCGCGGTACTGCTTTAGGGTTTGGAGATCGTCCTCGAGGTTCTGAGCTTCGCGCTCGGAGTAATTGAAAGCGATGTAGTTGCGGAGAGGCCGGTAGAGCTCGACGGAAGTGGTTTTCTTCTCGAAGATTGCGAGCATGATGTTGGAAACCGATGAGGACGAAGCCGATGGTGTGGCCATGGCGAAAATATTTTGAGAAGAAGAAAGAAGAAGAAGAAGAAGGTGAGTCAATTTGAGACTGTGATTTTGAGTTTTCGTTTTTGTTTTTGTTTTTGGTGTTTTTCTTATTGGCGAAGCAACGTGTGATAAAAATGGGAATGAGTCAGCAATGTAAATGTAAAACTTATGGCATGACTTGTGAGACGATTTTTTTTTTTTGGCAACACCTTTTTTTTTTTTCACTACGCTGGTGGTTTTATTGTGGCGGGTAGATGAGTTTAGATATTTAGGAATTTATGTGTTAATTATTATTGAAAATAAATAAAAACATTATGGTACAAGTATTCAACTCTATGACCTTTAATTTACAAGAAGAGATTTATAGGTCGGTACCCAAAAGTCTTCTGAGGTGATTGTTTGCGTAGCTCGGTCTTTTGTTTTAAGCTTTGCTTGTTTATTTAACTCATTTTTCACGGGTTGCTAGCTTATTAATTATGGAATATATGAGTTATTAATTTGTTAAAAAATCATTTTTGTGATCGTGTGGGCAAGTTTTTAATGTTGGATGGGGTATTGAGTTTGAAACTTTCAAAGATGATAGTGTGATGCTAAACTAGTTTAGGTCATCAACTTTATCTCTTATTATTTTTGGCATTGTTAAAGTGTCGGTGAGTTTGGGATCAAGTTATGACTCAACTCACATAAGAAAGTAACTATAAACTAGGTTAAGTTATGGCTCAACTCAATCACTTAAATCCAAACGATTCTAGGTGACAATAAGATGAAATTATGACTTTACTTAGGATAAGGATTGAATCTAGTACTCTTGTGCATTGGACCCATTAAGATGTGAACACATAATAAAAGTTTGGAATATATCATTATTCCTATAAAAAAATAATAAATAAATAAACAAATCAAGTCAAATGTTGGCTCAACCGCACCACTCAACACCATTAGATTTATTGGGTGGGATTTGTCTATGAGAGAAAATAAAAAGAATTAAAATAATTTAGTCAATTTACACATAGTAAGCTAGTAAATTTTTTAATGATTTGATCAAATTAAATTTTAAACCACGGGAAATTCAAATTAAATTCCACACTTTGACAAAACCTCAAATAAAACTCTAATACCTTTTCAAAGCAAAATTTTAAATTCAAACATAAAACTTTCTAATTATGAAAAAAACGTGGTCTAGTTTTTAATTCCAAATGTGAATTTCCATGCTTTTTTTTTTTTCAATTAATTCGGGCCCAGGCCCACCTTGTGAATCCATTTACGCTGAAAAAACGCGTCTAAACCCAAGGGCCGAAGATAAGAGAAACGCACGCTCGCACGCACCGACCATTAATCTTATTTTATTAAACCCAAAAAAAAAAAGGACAGATGTAACTTAGCGTGTTCGTTTCTGGCTCTATAAATAGGCCTAATACATTTTCACGCACGGCATAAAGAAATTTCTGGAAGAAAGCTTAGAGAGAGAGAGAGAGACGAAGAGAGAGAGAAAGTTAAGCTTCTTCAATCCCCGATCTCAGCCTCCCTCCTTACTTATAATCTCCGATTCAGGTACGATATATCGATTCCTCCAAATCAAAGTTTCATTATTGCTACGTTTATGCTCTCTTCTTTTTCTTTGTTTCTTTAATTTTCCCCAAAGTTCAATAATTTTTTAAAGGTTCCAGCTTTTCTTTTTCTTTTCTTCGTAATGGGTTTTGTCGTGAACTCGATCTTTTGTTATAAAAATCGTTCTTTTTTTATTTTATTCAAAATTGTATTTTCTTGTTTAAGTGCTATTTTTGTTGAATAGGACCGGCTTGTTTTGATTTGATTTTTTTTTTGGGTCTTCTTGTACGGACCTAGGGTTTATATGTTAATTCTTGTTTTAAATATTGCTGAGGGAAAAAATTGTGATGAAAATAAAATAAACGAAAAAAAAAAATTGATCTTTTTTCCGTATCTTGAAGTCAAGGGGAAAAGAAAGCTCTCAACTTTATATCTAGATAAGCTTCATTGTTTTTTTTTTTTTTTTTTTAATTTAAAGTTTATGGGAGTTTAAAATAAATATAAGATGAACTGGGTTTTTTTACGAGTCTCGACGAGGCAGAGGGCTTTGAAGTAATTCTGGAGGAGGTCGCGACGGGCGGTGGGAGTCGGGTCGGGCGTGCGCTCCAAATCGGCGCGGTACTGCTTTAGGGTTTGGAGATCGTCCTCGAGGTTCTGAGCTTCGCGCTCGGAGTAATTGAAGGCGATGTAGTTGCGGAGAGGCCGGTAGAGCTCGACGGAAGTGGTTTTCTTCTCGAAGATTGCGAGCATGATGTTGGAAACCGATGAGGACGAAGCCGATGGTGTGGCCATGGCGAAAATATTTTGAGAAGAAGAAAGAAGAAGAAGAAGGTGAGTCAATTTGAGACTGTGATTTTGAGTTTTTGTTTTTGTTTTTGGTGTTTTTGGTGTTTTTCTTATTGGCGAAGCAAAGTGTGATAAAAATGGGAATGAGTCAGCAATGTAAATGTAAAACTTTATGGCATGACTTGTGAGACGATTTTTTTTGGCAACACCTTTTTTTTTCACTACGCTGGTGGTTTTATTGTGGCGGGTAGATGAGTTTAGATATTTTGGAATTTATGTGTTAATTATTATTGAAAATAAATAAAAACGTTATGGTACAAGTATTCAACTCTATGACCTTTAATTTACAAGAAGAGATTTATAGGTCGGTACCCAAAAGTCTTCTGAGGTGATTGTTTGCGTAGCTCGGTCTTTTGTTTTAAGCTTTGCTTGTTTATTTAACTCATTTTTCATGGGTTGCTAGCTTATTAATTATGGAATATATGAGTTATTGATTTGTTAAAAAATCATTTTTGTGATCGTGTGGGCAAGTTTTTAATGTTGGATGGGGTATTGAGTTTGAAACTTTCAAATATGATAGTGTGATGCTAAACTAGTTTAGGTCATCAACTATTATCTCTTATTATTTTTGGCATTGTTAAAGTGTAGGTGAGTTTGGGGTCAAGTTATGACTCAACTCACATAAGTAAGTAACTATAAACTAGGTTAAGTTATGGCTCAACTCAATCACTTAAATCCAAATGATTCTAGGTGACAATAAGATGAAATTATGACTTTACTTAGGATAAGGATTGGATCTAGTGCTCTTGTGCATTGGACCCATTAAGATGTGAACACATAATAAAAGTTTGGAATATATCATTATTTCTATAAAAAAATAATAAATAAATAAGCAAATCAAGTCAAATGTTGGCTCAACTGCACCACTCAACACCATTAGATATATTGGGTGGGATTTGTCTATGAGAGAAAATAAAAAGAATTAAAATAATTTATTCAATTTTCACATAGTAAGCAAGTAAATTTTTTTAATGATTTGATTAAATTAAATTTTAAACCACGGGAAATTCAAATTAAATTCCACACTTTGACAAAACCTCAAATAAAACTCTAATACCTTTTCAAAGCAAAATTTTAAATTCAAACATAAAACTTTCTAATTATGAAAAAACGTGTACTAGTTTTTAATTCCAAATATGAATTTCCATGCTTATTTTTTTTCAATTAATTCGGGCCTAGGCCCACCTTGTGAATCCATTTACGCTGAAAAAACGCGTCTAAACCCAAGGGCCTAGATAAGAGAAACGCACGCTCGCACGCACCGACCATTAATCTTTTTTTATTAAACCAAAAAAAAGACACAGGTAACTTAGCGTGTTCGTTTCTGGCTCTATAAATAGGCCTAATACATTTTCACGCACGGCATAAAGAAATTTCTGGAAGAAAGCTTAGAGAGAGAGACGAAGAGAGAGAGAAAGTCAAGCTTCGTCAATCTCCGATCTCAGCCTCCCTCCTTACTTATAATCTCCGATTCAGGTACGATATATCGATTCCTCCAAATCAAAGTTTCATTATTGCTACGTTTATGCTCTCTTCTTTTTCTTTGTTTCTTTAATTTTCCCGAAAGTTCAATAATTTTTTAAAGGTTCCAGCTTTTCTTTTTCTTTTCTTCGTAATGGGTTTTGTCGTGAACTCGATCTTTTGTTATAAAAAATCGTTCTTTTTTATTTTGTTCAAATTTGTATTTTCTTGTTTTAAGTGCTATTTTTGTTGAATAGGACCGGCTTGTTTTGATTTGATTTTTTTTGGGTCTTCTTGTACGGACCTAGGGTTTACATGTTAATTCTTCTTTTTTTAATATTGCTGAGGGAAAATATTGTAATGAATATAAAATAAACGAAAAAAAAAATTTGATCTTTTTTCCGTATCTTGAAGTCAAGGGGAAAAGAAAGCTCTCAACTTTATATCTAGTTAAGATTCATTGTTTTTTTTTTTTAAATAAATATAAGATGAACTGGTTTTTTTTTTTTTTTTTTTTTTAAATCAGCTTGGGGTTCAACAGGGTTTGGATTTTTAAAAAACGGGGTTTTGATGATTTGCAATTGTAGACAAGTTGTCTAACCAGTTCTTGTCTCTGTTATTTTCTCTGTACAGATTTGTGTTGGTTAGTGTGGACTGAGGCTGCTTGTGGTTTTGGGATTACAATTAAATCCATTCTTTCTTCGCATAAGGTAAGGAAGCCGAATCAAATTTGTGTTTGTTCTTTCTGTTTTGATTAATATTGTTATACTTTTTTACCTTAAAACTGTGTTATATGTTAGAATTTTTTAAGATTGAGTGATATATTTTTGTGCTATGAGTTTATGGTGAATTATAGGACATGAAGTAGTAGTCTATATATTTTATACATTTCATAGGTGGACGTGAAGTAGTATATTATTTTTATAATGAAAAGTGGTTCTTGTTTATTAGCTGATTAAGACTGTTGTTGAGATGTATCTAGTAACATCTTGTTCATGTTTATTTGTTGTAAGTATTAGCATATGTGAAATATTTTCCCTCTTGTGTTTTTGGGATTTATAATGTAAAATACTAGTTGAAAGGGTAATTGTCAACATAATGTATGTTGTACGACTGATTAAATGCTTTGTCATAATCAGTGTTGTAGAACGTGATCATATTCATGATCATTGTCAACCTGGTGTATGTTCTAGCATTTACATGCACTTGTCATAATCAGTGTTGTAGGTAATATTTATGCCCATTATTGGTCTAGTGCGTTACATTACAATATTCATTATTGGTAATATTCATGTGAGTCACAAGTATTATTTGTAGATCTGATTAAGGAGAATTAAGTGTGTTCTATTATTTGTTACTTGCATTATGAAATGATGGAAGAACTAACATTGTTTTTTCTCTTCTTTGAGATGCACTTCCGATCATCATCATACCAACATGCAGATTTTGAGTTGGTTTTTGTTTTTGAATGGACACCAAGAGGTTCATCCAACTGGTCGAGGAGAAAAAGAAGAGAGCTCTGGAGAAGAAAGAAGCTCCTTTAAAATGGGAGCAGAAGCTAGAAGCTGCTGCCAAGGCAAAGGCTGATGCTGAAGCTAAGAGGAAGCTGAAGGCTGCAAAGCATAAAAGAAGATCAGTTTCTGATTCTGATAGTGACAGTGATGGTGACAGCAGTGATGGGGGAAGAAAGACAAGTAAAAGAGCCCACAGGAGGCACAGGAGGCATGGCCACTCTGACTTAGGTGGTGACAATGAAAGGAGGAAGGAGAGGAAATCTAAGCGAAAGCCAAAGAGACGATCCTCTAGCTCAAATGATGATAGCAGTGAGGAATATGAGAGTGGCTCTGAAGAAGATAGGAAGAGAAAGAAGCGAAACCACAGAAGGCACAGGCATCCAAGATCCGATACCGATGAGGACTCTTCAAGTGATGATGATGATGGTGAGGCATTCAAGAAGAGAGGCCACGCAAAACGACACAAGCACCATAGGCGATCAGAGTCTAGTGATTCAGATTCTTCTAGTATTGAGGATGATGGCTTAATTCGAAGAAACCATGGAAAGCATCACAAACGCCATAGGCAGTTGGAGTATAGTGCTTCTGATTCTTCAAGTGATGAGGAAAATGGTGCGGTCAAGAAAAAAAGCCATGCAAAGCACCATAAACGTCATCGCAGATCACATAGTGTGGACTCCAAGTCATCTGATTCTGTTGCCCACAGAAGCCATCGAAGGAGTGAATCTATAGGAAAGTCATCAGATGATAACCATGAAGAAGTGGGTAAACGATCAAGGCACAAGATTTCTGGCCATCATCGCCACCGCCACCACAAACATAGGCACCATCACTCAGATGAGGAGAAACATCATTCGCTCCAAGCAGAACCTAATGGAAAGAATACCGAGGATATGTGCAAGATTGAGAATAAAAATGCTGCTCATGATCATGATGGTGGAAACAAATAGGGAGATTATTGGTAACTGGGTTGATTGATGTACCGTTCTATTCTCATTTGCTTTCTTTTCTCACTGATTGGAGGGATTTCTTGAAATTTTAATGCAGACAGCAATTGCGTATTACTATTTTACTGGAATTTGTTGAAATCTAATGTTAAAACTTAATTAGTGATTCAAGTTGCCTAGTTTATTCTTAAATCTAATTGGTGTTTTTACTGAAATTTGTTGGCATTCTCTTTTTGCATGTTCATGAGTTGATGAGTAGTTGGTATTACTTTTTAGATTTCAAGCTGAGTAAATTGATTTGAAAGTGACCCCTTGGAAGATTGTTATTTGTTACCAATCCTCCTCAATGGGTGGGCCAGGTGTGCAATTTATAACTAGATGAACATCAATAATAGATTTATAGTTTAGCTTGGACCTCTTTCCCGAGTTCACCATCAGCTTCTCAAGTTGTCCTTTTCTTCACGGGATGGCTCAGGTTCATTGTCTGCAAGATGGTAGTTAGGAAGGGCTGAGGAGTTAGGACATAGCCAAGGTCCATTCACATTGTATCATGTGCTGAGGATCTCTGTAAAAGTTCCTATTTCTTATTTAGAAGCTGTGGTAAATGATAATAGTCGAGATAATGTTTTTTCCATCATACATATATTCTGTCTCTACGGGAAGCTTATGGCTATTTAAATCGATTTGCCTAGTGGGGTTGTCAGCATCATCCATGCACTTGATGTAGGTCGAACTAAAAACCAAAACAAAACAAGATCATCCCTACCCTAGGTGTAACAAGAAATGAGATTCGTGGAAAATTTAAAAAAAAAAAAAAAAAAACTACAAACATCCCCTAAAAAGGGGTCCTGATATTATGAGGTTTCTCATCATTCAGATTAACATTGGATATGTAATCCTTGACAAAACTTTAAGAATGGATTTTCTATAATTTATCTTTGCTTGGGAGGCAGTTTTCATCCACCATCCCCACATACAATAAGATGCTCAAAAATCCCAAAATTGGTTTCATTTTCTACACCAAGCTGAGATAATATTCAGCGGTTGGAACAAATAAATCACTAACCGTTGCTCAACAATAATACAACAATATGAACTACATCTAGTTTGTCAAAAGTTCTTTAATATCTTCTCACTTGACACGCCATCTGCTACAAGAATTGAAGTAATTTCCTGCCAGAATCAAACATCACTAGTGTTACTATAAAACATTAAACTGGGCTGCCAAAATTACTAGATTTGATATTACTGACTGCAAATAATGTTATGCAGCCTATACCAGCAACGCTGACAATTTAGATGAATGATAAGATGAAGATGATAAAATGCAGCAATCAGTAGGCATCTAAACTAAAACCAGTTTCATGCTAACAATTAATGATGCATAAAAGCATTGAGCATATCATGCTCTTTCATATGCTGATGCATTCCTGCACCAATGCCACCGCAAAGACATACATAGAACAGAAAGAATAAGTGAGCAACAGTAGGGCCACAAGCAAAGAATTATGGTATGACTGTTACAAGAAATAGCCTAGATTTTGACAGGTCCAAACAGCAGAAAGAATAATAATGTAGCTGACACAAATTGCTGGTATTTAAGGCTTTTCCCTAGCTAATTTTTTTGGGAGGGGGGGAATCTGAAAGTTTTCCCTAAATCTTACTAAGCTAACCACAAACTAAAGATTGTCGGAAACAATACCTATCTCCATAACAGAACATTAGCTAAACAATTATTGTTGTCACATTTAGCAGCTTATACTAAAGGCCCCAAGCCAGTGGCCTGGGCCTCTCACATTTTCCATTCTAAACCAACAACCCATCCCGACTCTTCCAATCAAGAAGTAGGGGTTCACATTTCTCAACCAAGATACAGCAGAACCTGCAAAATATTTTTGGACAAAACCGAGAACCAAGCTTGATAGAGAATGAGTACAGCGAAGCTAGCATTTTTTCTGACCCAAATCTTGATTCACATGTATTCTTGTCTGACTTATATTACAGGTTATACAGAAGTCTTATACCTTTTGGGTCCAAACATGGCAAAGAATGCACCGCCCAACAAAGAGGAATTCTTCCAACACCGTTAAGTGAAACAGAAGATCAATCATAATTTCAAAATTAATACATCATATTTATCAAACCCCGTGGGCTGTGGCCAATCCTTCCTCAAGTCCATCAGACTCTTACTGGTCTATTTGGGACTTAAATGTCAATTAAACCCACTCTTTAGCTTTAATATAAAGACAAAACATCATACCTTATTCAATTCTCTCTATTAAATCCCACCTTTAAACTTACAAGTGTGTCATCTACAAAGAATGCACATTGACAACTCACAGAAAAAATTAAATTACAAGCTCTAGTTTGGCCCCAAATGTAATAAGTCTATTCAATCTCAATAATTTTGTTTTCTTCAAGTCAAAAGTCTTTTTGTCATCCCAAACTTCTCATTCTGTTGTTTGAGTAATATTTTTCCCACCACCAACCATCTTTCTCTGTACTAGGAGAGCTGATCAGTACAAACTGTCTATATACAACTTACAGCTTTATGTATGTGCATTGCAATGGCAATGTTTTATTGTTGTAAACCTTTTTCTCCCTACATTCTGCTCTTGACTCAGTACTCCTGTAATATCCATTCAATTAACACTAAACATTTTCTTAAGTCAAAAGTTTTCAAATCATCTCAAACTCCTCAATCAATTGTTTGAGCAGAAAAGGATGACCTTTCTACTAGAAGTCCATAGCGTGAAGCTGAACTAGGTATTTAAACATTTAGTTCTTGCAAATATTTGCTCTTTTAGTGCCTCGAACATTCTTTTAGTATGATTATTTCAAGTTTTGACAAAAGTCACTCAGCTTTGAACATCTCCATAATATCGGGTATAGGCAGAAAAATCTTCTCTAAGGTTTAAAAAATAATTTTCTATCAATAAAAGTAAACAAAACATTTTCAAATTTAAAAATTGTCATTGAGCTCTAGCTCAAACGCCACCTCCTATGCCATAAATTTATAGCATTCTATAAGACATAATTTTATAAATACTTTTTGAAAATGAAGAAAAAGTCCCAGTAGTTCTATGCCATAAATTTATAGCATTAACATTTTCTGAACTTTCCTTTTGCAGTGTATTTTTTATTTCACCCCAACTATTAACACACTGCATGAATAAGCCATATTCTGACAATCATGATCTCATTACATATATGGAGATTAAATGAATGAGGGAGAGTCCACATCGATACAATGCAAAACAATAAAAGCATTTTACACATAGTGGCCAGGAAGGCAGGAACCAATAGTAAAGTCAAATACGAAGCAGAGAAAACACAGCTTAATCGCCCACTGAACCCCGAAGACACATGCACACAGAAAGAGGAGGCCGGGGGGGAGGGGGCGCACAGAAATCTCAGCACATCACAAGAAAATTTTAGTAACAAATAAAATAAATAAACTAGAAGAGTGGCAAACCTCAGTCATCTGTTTCTGCCCACAGAGCACAGCACCAGTAGATTGAGGGCTGTAAATCTGCTTGGCTCTAGTAAAGGCAGCCTGCAAAAGCAGTTACATAGCTGAGTATAGATTTGATTATAGGGAAGAAACAAGACCAAAGCTCAATTGCTCAAGTGCACAATCTACCTGTACATAGCCACTTTCACCCGTCCAGTTGCCATCTGGTTGTGATAATACAGGCACAATCTGAACCCCAGAAGATTCCCAATCTTTAAATCTATCCTATAAGAGGAAGAAACACAATTTTTAAATTAGATTCCATTGAGCAGACTAGCATTGCTGATTCTACATGGTAGATTCGTGACACAAATAACAAAAATTTAAAACAAACCTGATAGGCCATTCGCTTAAGGTTTCTTGCCCCATAATAAAGCCTCACATCAGATCTCTTATCAGCACTAAATCCTGACTCAATGAGAGACCGGATTGGACTGCAGATGAGAAAGTCAAGAGAAATTAGTAAATGATGAGGATGTGCGCATGAAAACTTCCACAAACATTGACATGAAAATGGAGATCAAGGAGCAAAAGCACATTAAATTTCTATCAGAATGATTCCTTCTAGCAATAGTACTACATCAAAGACCACATGGGCACAGTAATACTAACAAGTAACAATTTACATTTGGAGACTACAAATAAAGATTTAAATGTGAGATTTCAAGGCCTTTTTTTTAAGGAAGGAAAAAAAAAACTTTTAAAAAAAAAAAAAATTACTACTAGTAAGTTACTTGTACACCAAGTGGGTCTTGAACCTGTAAACTCATCCTTCATCCCACTGTGTTGGGAGGAGGAAATGCCAGTTAAGCTATAGCTCATTGGCAAGCCAAAATTATAGGCTATAAACTAGAGTTTGACAAAGCACAAGAAAATTACAGTCAAATGGACAAAAGACAGTTAAGTTCTTAAGGGTTGCATCGTTCAGTAACTACGGAGTTAAAAAAAAAATTATTTTTGTTGCTTCTGGACTTAGGAGCACAGTAAGTGATGCCTAACAGCCTAAGTCAATGATAGACTTGTTTAATGTTGGCATAACAGTTGTAAGACTTTCCAGAACAGGTTTTGGAATTTAGCCCTTTCTTGTTTAGAGCAGCTTGTATGGAACAAGAGCAGTAGGAGAACATTTGAAGATTAAAAACTATTATAGAGAGACTCAAGTCTCAATTTATTGGCACTCTATTTTGTGGCTCTCCTTGGATCCATGAGACCTTTTTCTTTAGATGATTTTATTGATTCAATGTATTTGTAACTTATATCAGTGAATTCTGGGTATAACCAGTATACTCCATAGGTCAAATATCGTAACATCCTTTATTTTGGTTTGATCAATTCTATTACCTAAAAAGGAAAAAACAAAAGACTGCTATGCTATACCAATTATCCGATTAAATTTCCAATCTTCATGTTCAGAATTAAATTATTGGTCAGAGAAATAATTCAAGAACATATCTTTAATCTGCTTTCATGGGCATCACACTCAGGGGATGAGGCTCAGGCCATAACGTATAAATTGCAATCCTCAGCAAAAGGAACTCTACTCTGCTATAAAAAGGAGACACAAAGGACTTCTGCTCTCCAAATGGAGAGGGCTGGCAATCACTGAAAAAGGCTCATTTAGAGTAATTCAATGAGTTTCAGATACTAAATATGATTTTCAGTTTTCACAAGATTAAACCATAAAAAAGGTTGTCATGCAAAGCATGAGGCAGAAAAAGGATACCATTCTAACAACCAATCTAAAATTCATGTAGTTATATCTATAGAAGCTCAAAAACAGGAAACAGTTGAACAAGCTTATATTGCTCCCATTTCTAGTTCAGAATTACTACAAGCAGCAAACCTTTTAACATCTAAACGTCACTATAAGAGGTAGGAACTGCCAGCTCATGCGGGTGCCCAGCCTACCCACAATTATTATAAATTCTAGAACCACATCAACCAAGATAACATAGATGGGCAACATAATTTAAGATATTCCACAATGCTTTTCCATGAAACTTGATAAATTCTAAGAACAAAGGATGATTAGTAATTTGGACAAGCAAACTAATTCCGAAGTACTCTTTATGATTACAAAATTTTCCATCATTGAGCACAAAAATACACCCATTTATGATGAGAAAAAAAACATAGGGAAAAGCATTGCACGGTTATGCCTTCGTTTCTTTAATACACTCCATTTGGTTCTATGGAAAACGTTTTATGCATCTTTTGACGTTTGGTATGATAGAAAACATAAATCAATTGAAAACGTTTTCCATGGTGAACAAAAAACAAACCTAAGAAAATAAAATAAAAACATAACAGTGTAAGTTATACACACACCAAGTGAACTTTAAACCCACGACTTAACCCTTCATGCCATTTGACTTAGAGCTCATTGGCACATTTCCCTTTTCCCCTAAACTTTCTATACAAAAAGGCCAGACAAAGCAAATCTCGCAACTTTCTAGCATTAACTTATAAAGATCAAAGAAGTTCCCAATTCAACTTTGCATTGCCTTTACAAGCTTACCAATCCAATTCAAACACTAGTTTGACTAAACCTCCAAATCAAAACTGAAATTAATTAGCAAATTGATCCCATATTAACGCATTCGTAAAGTTCGAACTCAAATTCAAATCTTGCAGAGACACATAGACATTAAAATTTTAAAAAACGAAGTAAACGAAACAGAAATCTGACCTAATTCCGGATCCAGTGGCGAAAATGAGAAGCGTAGGAAATGACTCGGGCGGGTCGACTCGATCGATATCGAATCCACGTCCCATGACCTGGCTGAGCTCAACCACGTCCCCTTTCTTTAATCCACAGAGGAGCTCAGCGGTGGAGCCAGCCACGCTCTTCACCAGAAACTCGAATGCGCCGCGCGCTTCCGAGAATGAAGGCGGCGACGCGATGGCGAGGAAGGAAGGCTTTTCGACTTCGGGGACCCGGAGCTGAAGGTACTGCCCAGGGCGAGTGTGGGACACGGCGAGGTCCGGCGCGTCGGACACGTCGATGGTGACGTGGAACAAGGACTCGGCGGCGGGCTCGATTTCAGTGAGCGGAGCTTGCGTCCAGACTGTGGTGTCTTGACGCACGGCCGCGACGGCTAAGCTTCTAAAGAGGCGGTGGTTACGGCTACGGCTACGGAGATTTAGGTGGTTGTGGAGGTTGAGGCGGCGTAGGATAGACATGGGAGGGAGGGGTGGGCCAAGGTGCGCATGGGGCGAGAGAGAGAGAGAGGTAGTAACAGACATGGTTTTTTGGGTTTTTGAATGGTTGGGTTTTTATAATAGCACTATAGCAGTAAAGTTTGGGTGTTCGTGGCGGGGACTATGGAGAAGAGAGGCGGCGTCAAAGGTGGGTAGGTGGTGATGAGGTGGCGTGTGATAAAATGCGCCGAGGGTGTGTGTGAATTTGGTGGAGGGTTAGTGAGAAGCCACGTGTTATTGGCTTTAGACTAGTTGACCCTGGTAGACTAGAGGATAGAGTGTATAGAAAGATGCTTTTTTTTAGCCATAGAATGAATGGAATTCAGTCAACCTTTCCCGAATGGCCAAGCTCTTATCTTTACCCCCTTTTTTTCTTTTCTTTTTTTTAATAACTTGATAATTACAAGGAGTTGTAGAAATTTGAAAGTGAGAGTCCGTTAAAAAAGACTTCAAATTTTTTGTTTTGTGGATCCGAAAGTATTATATTGTTTAAAGTTTTAACTTTTTAGTGAAATAGAGAGAAGGCCTATGGCTATGCTGTAAAGCAGGATTATGAACTGGGACTCGCTGCCAGTGGATATAACAGCACAAAATCAGGAGCAATGGTAATGTTACATTATCTGTGATTAGTTTAACAGCCAGCATCAGTAAAGTTGATAATTGATTGAAAGCTTCAACGAAGATGATGCCGAGTTTTGAAGGACAACCAAAAGAAAACTTTCATTGAAAATCCTTTAAGCATACATAGAGGCGTGGTCAGCATTGCATCTCTGGTAAAATTTCATATGGAACAAGAGTTTAAAATTAACACAACTCCATGTTTTTAAAACACAAGGTAATATACATGTCCGATTTCTTTTTCCCCTTATTAAATAACAAGAAAAAAGGGGGTAGGGCATTTTGGCTCCATTTCTCTTACACAATCTGCCATAAGATCAAAACAGAACTGGAAATTCCTGATACATTCAATCTCAAAAAATGAAAAATCCTGTTGCTGGCAATGCCAGCACCACCTAAATTATTTGATTTTCGCAATTATCAAGAGAAGGTAACAAGAGAAGTTGGGGGTAGAGAAGGAATTTGATTAGGCTGCAGATTCCTTAGCAATCTTCTCTGCCTTAGCAATGACCTCTTCAATACCTCCAACCATGTAAAACGACTGTTCGGATAGGTCATCATATTTGCCATCCAACACTCCCTGTCAGCCAAAAAAATCAAAACTCCAATGAGTGAAAATCATGGACAGTGCTGCTAAAACTAAGCAAAATATTAATAATTTCATATGCCAATGTTGTCCGTGTCTCTAATACACACATTAACACATAGCATATGCAGGTGGATGCCAAGTGTGTTTGCGCAATCATATGAATAAGGAATTTATGGTTCTGCTTTGATTTTATTGCAAAAACTATTGTGTGCTCATAAACAAACAAAACTCAACAAATGACATGATCATATAATACATTTTGTGCAGTTCCTTGGTCTCCAAATGTACGGTTTTTTTGTTAATTTTAAATAAATATAGAAAATACTTGAAATAGATCAATGAACAACTAATTAGATCCTCAATTAATAAAATCCTTCCACACATACAGAACCTAAGATGGAAAATATAGAAAATACTTAAAATAGATCACTGAGCAACTAATTAGATCCTCAATTAAAATCCTTCCATACATACAGAACCTAAGATGGAATATATACCCAAAAATTATCATAGACGCTTTTAAAACAGGTAGTAATCCAGATAGAAAGACAAGATTAAGCTTTTCTAACTTCAGGATCAAAAATGCAAGGTATTATTGAAGCTCAGATATAGGTTACCAAAGATAGAATTCCAAGACTATTCTCCATCATTAAAAGAAAATATCTTAATATAAGGAATCCATAGATATTGGAAAGCAAGAAAGAGGGAGAAAGGAAGGCACCTGGAAACTGGTAATGCTCTCTTTCAATTCCACATACTTGCCAGGGGCACCAGTGAACACTTCTGCAACATGGAAAGGCTGGCTCAAGAACCTTTGAATTTTACGTGCACGAGCAACAGTCAATTTGTCATCTTCACTGAGCTCATCCATTCCCAAAATAGCAATGATATCTTGCAGATTCTTGTAGTTCTGGAGAACCTTCTGTACCCCACGAGCAGTGTTGTAATGTTCCTCACCCAAAATGTGAGGAGAGAGCATACGGGATGTGGAATCTAGAGGGTCGACAGCAGGATAGATACCAAGCTCGGAGATCTATTATCATTAAAGCATAATAGAACTAATTAGATGACAACCTAAGAAGTAATGATCCCAAAGAACCAGTAGTACTTCATGAAATATGGTCAAACCTGTCGTGACAACACAGTCGTGGCATCCAAGTGAGCAAAGGTTGTAGCGGGAGCAGGATCTGTCAAGTCATCAGCAGGCACATAGATAGCCTGGACAGAGGTAATGGAACCTTTCTTGGTGGTTGTGATACGCTCTTGAAGACCTCCAAGATCTGTAGCCAAAGTTGGCTGGTAACCGACAGCAGATGGAATACGACCAAGCAAAGCAGACACCTCAGAGTTAGCCTGCAGGATGCACCAGAAGGAAAAGAGAAAATGGACATTGTTAGCAAGAAGAATCGCATGATGTTGGGTAAATCTACAGGCAGGAAAAAAGTTACCGGACAAGCTTGCTTACTTGAGTAAAGCGGAAAATGTTGTCAATGAAGAGAAGCACATCCTGCCCCTCAGCATCACGGAAATGTTCAGCCACAGTCAGACCAGTAAGACCAACACGAGCACGAGCACCCGGGGGCTCATTCATTTGACCGTACACAAGAGCACATTTGCTTTCAGACTGAGATGGAAACAAGACAGTCAAAATATAAGAATCAAACCTAAGATTCAAAGTAAGGGTTGAGGTCCAACAAAAAAAATTAGGAAATGAGTGAACATCATTCTATTAACCTGCTTATCACCAAGCTTAATGACACCACTCTCCATCATTTCCCTGTACAAGTCGTTGCCCTCTCGAGTGCGTTCTCCAACACCAGCAAACACAGAGAAACCACCTGTTAAAGAAAACAGGAAATTTTGATTTTAAAAAATTGAATATCGAACAATTCCTGACATGCGTACTTAGAGTAAAACCAACCGTGAGCTTTAGCAACATTGTTGATAAGTTCCATGATAAGCACTGTCTTTCCAACACCAGCACCACCAAACAGCCCAATCTTACCACCTCTTTGGTATGGTGCAAGAAGATCGACAACCTGTAGATGAAAACAACATTAGAAAATTTTGCAACAGTTCTAAAATTACACTTCCAACTCTAGATTACCCAACTATTAAGGCTCTACAGGCTCTACAGTAGAAGGGTCAGGGAAAGCATACCTTAATTCCAGTCACAAGGATCTCTTGTTCAGTTGCCTGCTCAACAAAAGATGGAGCTTCTCTGTGGATTGGCAAATAGTGGTCGGTTTCTGTTGTAGAATTCCCAATAAAATTGTCAGAAAATTTACATCACATTGAACAATGCACAAGAACAACAACCCATGAAAAACTACACTCAAAAGCTTTATATTTTTCTTACTGAGATCTCCCCTCTCGTCAATTGGCTCCCCAATAACATTTATGATACGTCCAAGTGTAGCCCTACCGACAGGCACCTAAAGGGGGGGCATACAAAAAATAAATTATAAAATGGAAATAAAAATTTAACCGAGAAGAAAACACTATCAATAAAAGGCAAACAAACAGCATGTTGATCACCACATAACAGATTGCCCAATTTTGCAGAAAACAAATGAGAATACAGAGAATTACAAAGCCTAGAAGACATAAAATTTTCTGATAAATAAGTTTTAGGACTAGGGAGAGAGGAGACCCAAACAAAACTAACATCATGGCATTCAACAACAAAAGCAAGTATCCTTATGTAAACGCAGCCAAGAGACTGGAACCAGTGAAATTCTAATGGCTAGCGCACATTATAATAGAGCATAGAAGCACAAGACTATAAAGAAAAGTGCCCATTTGGAACCAACGGAATTTTAGTGGTTAATCCAGCTTCAGAACAGATGAAGTGCCCATTTGGTACATCTTATTTTTCGGGGCTTTTTTAAAATGGTCCATTTGCAAAAGTTGTAACTCTTAAGCAAAAGGTTCTTACAAAAATGTGGTATTACAACATTCCTCCCAGACGGGCACAATCACACCATTTTCCAATAAAAACTGAAAAAGTAAACTATGCGTCTATGCCAAACAGGCCTCAAGAGTTTTCTTGATATAGAGTAAGTAACAAATTATGTTCTTTTAACACCAATCAGCATCAAGACTACAAATTTAAACAACTTATGCATCGCACTAACCCATCGAATCCTCGATCCATATCAAAACAATAACTTGAATACTATTTTTAGACATTTATCATTATCACATTTAAAAATAAAAAACACTATTTTTGGTTCAAACACTATCAATCAATGACATGTCATCTCTTACTATAACATTGATAAAATAACAGTTAAAAAAAAAAAAATAGTTGCTGAGAAAACGGATGAGAAATGCAATTGAAAATGTAAACTTAATGAGAAAAGTCTTTGTTTTGGAGTCGTTGACCAGAGGATTTTCAACTAGGGTCATTTTCTCAGCATCCAAACAGAGACAAGCAAAAACAACACTCAGATCTACAAAACACATTAAGATCTACACCTACAAATCGTCAAATAACCAAAGCTCAGCTCTTTTCATCCAATCACAATAATCAAAGCAACAAAACCAAAAGAAAAGTCAAAAAAATCCAAAACTCACAGTGATAGGAGAGCCAGTGTTGAGAACGTCCTGGCCTCTGACGAGACCTTCAGTACCGTCCATAGCGATAGTACGGACCATGTTCTCTCCCAAGTGCTGAGCCACCTCGAGCACCAATCGGACCGAGTGTCCCTGAACCTCTAGCGCGGTCAAGATCGGAGGCAACCCTTCCTCGAACCTAACGTCCACGACGGCACCGATGACCTGGCACACCTGCCCGATCGATCCGGCACCGGTGAACTCATCGGTGATCTTGCCTCTCTTCTTCGGCGCCGGAGGAGCCTGAGCTGGAGCCGCTGCCGCAGTAGCGGAAGTCGAGTAATCGGCCACGCGCGACAGTAGGTAGCCGTATGGAGAAGCGCGTGACGACGGCGACGGAGATGTGAGTCTAGGGGCAGAGCTTGAGATCGGCGATCTGGTAGATCGTCGTGCAGACGATCGGAGAAGAGAGGATAAGACTCTTCTAGAAGCCATTTTCGCGTAAGCTTCAGAGAGAGAGAGAGAGAAAAAAAATGCTAGGGTTTGTGAACTCTGTGAGTGTGAGACTATAAAGTAAAGCTACAGTGGCTAAATTGGGAATATTTTTTGTTTTTTTCCTTTTTTTTTTCCGTTTTTTTATATTGCCAAGGAAATAGGAAATGTTATTTCCATGGGGGTCAATTTATATCTAAGGATTCAGATTTTATTTTATTTGAAAAACAGACGGAAAAAGAAACGGGTTTTATCACAAAAACAAATCACGAGTTTTACTCAAAATTTATGATAATTGTTTTTTTAATTTTAGTGTAAAATTTTCAATATTTTAAATTTTATGATAATTTCTAAAATTGTACTTAATATTACAAAATTACAATATACTGATGTGACTGTGGATGATAGATTTTTTTGCCTATTTTGGTTTACATAAACCCACAATTTATGATTAATTATTCACAATGGTACAAATCAGCAAATTATAAAATTAAATGTAAAGATGGATGTGTCAATAATATTGTTATAAATTTAATTAAAAAATGAAATGTACCAAATAGACAAGATTTAAAAAAGATAACATGGTTCTGTGATAATGATTTTAGGGTAGGGACATACTCATTCCACTACTTAATTTCACCGAATATTAATATGTACAACTATGATTGGTAGTTTTTACTTGTGGGGATAAAAGCCCAAATTTATATATTGGGTCTTGAGCACTGTTTGAAGATATGGGTACGTCTGAGGAGGAGCAAGTGATTAGGAAAGGCCCTGAGCTGGAGAACCATGTAAGGAAATGATGAAAGGGTATCGTTCGAGGAGTACATCCCTTTCGAATATGAAGAATACTGGTCGAACAAATACTTGGGAAGCTTGGGCAATCTTCCAGGAAATTCCAACGATAAGAATGAGCCTTATACACCTATAAAGATGATAAGAACGGAGAAATATCTAAAGGAAAAACTGCTACCACCACATTAAATACACTGTAGCAACTTTTCTGACCACATTAATATGGAGAAGACTCCTGAACAATGCAGTCTCAACCACCACCATTCACAGAGAGCCAAAGAAGATGTCTAATGGGACATATACTCGAGTGAATACTTAGATGATTAACAAGTATACGATTAAGATGTTTTGAAATAAAATTATATGATGTAAAAGACCTCCCATAAGAATGGGTGGCAGATAATATAGGAAAAGAAGAGAGAAAAAGGTTTACTATAGTTCTAAGAAATATATAAACCAAAGTTGGTCTCCTCAGACAACAATTTATACAAGTTTCAAGCTTGTTCTTGCACTTATTTATCTGTAAAATCTTGATTAACTGATGGGACATATACTCGAGTGAAGGCTTAGATGATTAACAAGTATACGATCAAGATGTTTTGAAAGAAAATTATATAATGTAAAAGACCTCCCATGATAATAGGTGACAGATAATATAGGAAAAGAAGAGAAAAGAAGGTTTACTATAACTCTAAGAAATATATAAACCAAAGTCAGTCTCCTCGGACAACAATTTATACAAGTTTCAAGCATGTTCTTGCACTTATTTATCTGTAAAATCTTGATTAAATGTTGTTTAATTCCCAAACAGTCTAGTTCTTTCACACACTCCCTACAAATTCATTGTATTGGGCTTATTGGGTCCATATTTCATACTTATTGGTTTTGGGCCACGGATTTTGACCCTACATTACCTATTTTTGTTTACATGCATCTATTACTTTTGATCAATCGCCCATAATTATACAAATTAGGAAATGGTAGAATTGGGTATAAAGATTGATGTGTCCTCAATTAATATGTTGTTGTAAAATTAAATCAAAGAAGTGCAATGTACCAAATGGACAACGGAGAGATCCTGTTCCTTTTCAATAATTTGAGGTTTTTTCCAAAATCTAAGACTGGAAACGATGTCGTTTAGGTAGGTTAAGTTTATCTGGCACTCGCCTTGGCAAAAAAGGTTTCCTTTTTGGCATTGCCCAGATGTGCATGATAAATGATAACTCGAAAAAAGAATAATAATAATAATTAATAAATAAATAAATTTTAACGGGTACTGTACTATCTGCGTTTTCACGCTACTTTCCAATTTTTTAGTTTATGGAGTGGAGTGAAAAGACCATTATGCCTTCTCATACGTTCACTCCTCTAAACTAGGTGTGCAACTCTAACAAGAAGTCAATGCGTGTTTGGACTTGGGGCCAAATATCTAGTTATCTACAAATGATTTTCAGATAATATAGTCACAAGTGAGTATTTACTATTTAGAGGGGAGGGTATTTTTATTTTCTAGAATTTTTAAACATATTGTGAGCATGTGTTTTCTTTTTATAATGAATTAGTTTGATGTCTAAATGAAATTTGAGAGTCTGTATTTAATTCCTTCAAGTTATTAGAATAAAGTTATTTTTTCCACTCTCAGGAAAAAAAAAAAAAGTTACGGAGTATTTTTTTTTTCATGATTAAATGACAGAGCAAAATGACAATAGAATAATATTTTTTACATTATATAAGTGAGTCAACAAAAACAAATTTACAAGAAGCTACAAAGAGAATGACTACTTTTGTGTGCAAGAATTATGTTCTATAGGCTATTAGGCGTGACAATCTTATGAGAAATGGGCACGTAGTCGTAGTCATAATTATACACATAATTCATGTTTCTCAAAATTTCAGTTCTCCTTTTCGACTTGAACAAGTTAAAAATGAGGGGTTGTTTGAGGGATTAAGTGGATTAAGCCCAACAAGCCCATGATTTTTGTAATTCCAAATTTATGAGATTTGTGTAAAAGGGGAAAAACTTACCTTTTTTTGTCGAGGATAAGTGCTTATATAATGCTATGGAAGCGGTTATTTGTCTCATAACTTTCCCCACATTTGTGGAGGTCAAAAGATTTGGAGTTAACATTTATAACTGCCTATATTTTTTTGTCTTATTTTCCATAACCGTCATTGGGAGCGTTTTGTAGTGATGAACCTCGATTTTTACTTGTGTTCCGCAATAAAAACCTAGAGGTCATCCAAAGCATATATAGAGAGAGAGAGACATGCTTTGGGAAGTATGGAAGTCATCCAAGTAACTTTTTGGATGGACGACCTTATCTGGACAAGCACTTTACATGAGGTCGTTTTTCCATTCTCTTCTTGGACGAATTTGGAGTTAATTTTATAGTACACCATCAATTTTAATTAAGTCCATCAGCCCAAAACCTAGTCTTGGAAGGTTTATAAGTCGAGCCTCATGTTTGGCCCATAAGTCTTGGAGTTGAGTTTAGTGAGGTGCATTGTCTAGTAATATCCTATACTAGATAGCAATATAATATTCTGAAGAACTTCCTCGATGCTTAGCCTACATCACCATTTTAACTAACCACCTTGTCATCGCCTTTTGATGGAATTGAATGCCTCAAATAGCTCAAATATGTGCCTAAAGGAAATACTCATTTGAACGATTTTTATTGCTCTCTTAAAGGGAATAGCTTCATGATTGTTGCCAAGTGTTGACTTCCTTTCACATTAATAGTTATTGCATCTCACCAAATTTCAATCACATATAAACCATTTAAACATGTCCCCATTTGCAACATGTTCTACCCTAAGGTACACTTCACTAGCCAACCAAATGAAATAATCTTTATCAGTTGTCACACTTAAAAGCTAGCTAGTTTGCATTATTCTCTTCAAAATAATAGCCTCATGAGCTTTGCCAAGTGTTGACTTCCCTTCTCATTAATAATTATTGAGTCTCGTCAAATTTCAATCTCATTTATGCAATTGATCATGTCCCTATTTGAAAACTAAGCTTGTCATCTAGGATACATCTCATCATCCGACCAAATGAAACAATCTCTGTCACATTCAGAAGCCTAGATCGATTTTGGGTGCTGACCACAACTAACCTCATTCCTCCTTATAAAAAAACATGTCAATTATTATATCAAGAACTTAAATCCACACAATATTGTAGTGTTGATTCAACTATCGAAGTGTTTTTGTCCAACCCCAACATTGGATTAACCTAAGTTACACTTAGTACCTGTTTTAGTTAGGGGGATTAGAAAAGTGAGGAGATAAAAAATGAGAAGGGGATATAAAAGATTTTAATTCTCCTTGTTTATATTGGGTTTGGGGGTGGAAAAGTGGAGTAATAAAAAATAAAGTACGTATAAATTTACTCGGATACCCCTATTTCATGATTTTTTTTTTTTTGGTTTATATAAGTATTCTATAAAGGAAAAAAATGTGTTGTAGGAAAAGAAAAAGAAAAAGAAAAAGAAGAAGAAAAAAAGAATAATGGTGTGTGAGGTGGGGGGTAGATGGGTAATTTCCATCAAACTCCTTCTCCTCCTCATTTTCTCTCCAAATTTATGGGGCTGAAAAATGGTTGGTCTGGGAAGAAAATAGAACCCCACAATTCTCTCTCCCCCAATATTACTCAAACCAAACATCCCTCCCACCCAAAATCTCTCATATTTCTTCTCCCCCATATTCTATCATTCTTATTTTAACCCCAATCAAATGTAGTCTTAAGATTTTTCTTTTCCTTACAAATAGGGGTGATGTTTACGTGGAAGCTCATCATATTCAATTTACTCTTCTCCTCCCAATTTTCTCTCCAATTTTGGGGGGTTGAGAAATGGTAGGTCTGAGGAGAAAACAGTTGAGCCCTACCATTTTCTCTCCCCCAAAATTACTCAAACCAAATCCTACAAAAAATCTCTCATATTTTTTCTCACTCCATTTTCTATCATTCTTGTTTTCACTCTAATAACTAAACTTAGTCTTAGGATTTTTCTTTTCCTTACAAATAGGAGTGATGTGTCTATGGAAGCTCATCATATTCAGCTTATTGAGGTAATTCCCTTACAATCCCATTATCTTGTTTTACTTAACCTACCCACAATCTTTAAGTCTAAAAGAGAGGTGCTACGTTTACAATATTTTCACAACAAATCATAAGCGGTTAGTTGTTATTGGTTCTAATTTGAACCTATTACTGAAATTACTTTTCTACCCCACCAATAACAATCTGTAATAATTGGTCACATAGGATTTGTTGTGAAAATATTGTAGACATATCATTTCTCAATCTAAAATGCTTACATATAATCTTATAAATTCCGGGTAATCAATAATGTTAGTACAAATGTAAGATATATTATACAAACAGTACAGTGTAAGATTACATACTACTTAACCATAAGACGTTCTTCCTATGCATAATAGCGTGAGATAAAAATGAAGTCTATCTTCTCCCCAGATCTTCTTGGCAAACAACTCGGAGTCATGCTTCCTTCCTTGTCACAATTCTGGTTGCGTCAGAATCAACTTTGATGCGGTTGTTTGTCCCACCACAACGTTGTCTATCTTCTGTAAGCCTGTAATCATAAGGTGAAATTCGATTGACTATTCTTCAAATGGGACTCTCTGTGGGCTGAGCCAGCTGGCCCTTCTTCAGTGTTCAAAAAGCGAGGAAAGTGTGTTAGAGCCCATCCAATATGTCTTTTCTGGACTGGTCTATATGGCTTGCATTGTGGTTGATTTTGGAAAGCTTTGCTTAGCCTTTAATTCTTGGGTCATTTCTCATGTTTTGAAGTCTCCCAATTGTATGGCCCATTACATTGCATGATATGGGTTTCCTTTTCATTCCTTTTAGGCTTTTTGGGATTTATTCTCATCTTCAATTTTCCAACCCTGGTCCACACCAACCATTTATATCAGTAATTGGGATTGAAATTCTATAATTTCTTATTACAATTTTAAGTTATATGTAATTTTACTGAATGATTCCATACGGCTTTTAATAGGTGGTGAAACTAACTACTACTTGGTTCTTACACCATGTGTTATTAAAAGAGAAAAAAAAAATTCCGTTCCTAAGTTATTGAAGATTGGATTATGTCAATGTAGTCATTTGAATTTTTGAAATAGTTCAATGGCATCAAAATTAACGACCAATAAAAACAATTGGATATATTCTATATAGCACTGTAAACTCTCAAATATAAATATACTTCTGTCAAACTACAATACTCAATAGCCAAAAAAAAAAAAAAAACTCCATCCCTATTCACTTTAATTTTATTGTTTGTAATGCTTTTTAGTATATATTTAATTACATTTAAGAAGAAACTGTAATCTATATCTATATCTATATCTATATAATAACTAATAGCCGAAACATTTGACTTTTTGTTGACCGCGCCTCATTGCGTCACGTGGCTACCTAAATTTATGCCATGTTTACAATTAAAAACACAAAAAAATATACCTTTTCGTTTGATACTTTTTTTTTTTTTTTTTGAGAAGAAGTTTTCGTTTGATACTTAAACAAACTGTTTCAGTATTATTTTCTACTACCGTTGTTGTTTAGTTGCACCGTACCAGTTGGTAGTTATAAAACTGAAATGTTCACCATAAAAATAAAAATAAAAACTGCCTATTGCTAGAAAGAGACACAACGTTTTGTCTCTTCTTGGAGCAGTAATTATAAATAAAACGTTACTTCTTTTTTATCTCTTTCTCATTCTACGCTCTTTTTTCCTCACTCTCTCCTTCTCTCCGAAATTTACCATTTGCAGCAGACTTCTCTTTTTTGTAGCACCAGCCAACAAAGCCAAAACAAGTTTAAAGGTCAGATACCTTTCCTCAAATGTATGGTAAATAAAAATTGGGTACAGATTAACGTAGTACAATAGTTTTTGTATGGTAAATAAGAACATATAACTATTTATTTACTTTTTGTTTTCTTCTTTCCGTTTTTCCGTTTTCTGTTTTTTTTTTCCTGCTGCGAAAACAATTGTGTCTTTTCGGTGGTGCTTATTTAGTTTTAGTGGGTAACTACTTATTATTGTTTATATAGGCTGTTTACATTGTGTTTTCTTCTTTCCGTTTTTTTGTTTTCTGTTTTTTTTTCCCCTCTGCGAGAATAAACTCAGCGAACATTATGGACAAAAAACAGTGTGTCCTTGACGCTACTGCTATTGGTAATTCTTTTCTTCACAAACATTAGTTGGTCTTGCTTATTCTTGCATTAGTTGGTCTAACTCTTTCAAACCCACACCGTTTCAGTGGGTAACTACTTACAGCGAAGATTGTGGACAAAAAACAGAGTGCCCTTGACGCTACTGCTATTGGTAATCCTTTTCTTCACAAACATTAGTTGGTCTTGCTTACTCCTGCATTAGTTGGTGAGAAATATAAAAGCCATGGAAGAGTTGGGTTTCTGGCTTTAAATTATTCATGGTAGAATTTAATTAGTTATGTAGTTCCATATATCAAATACTCTTCAATTTGTTTCTTCTACCTGTTTCTTTGTTATTTGTTGCATTACAGGGACTGTTCAATTTGTCAATAGAAATCAAACTTAAGTTTAAAATAAAATGAAGAATTAAATCTTAAATATCCTCAACTATCCATACAATGTATGAAACAAAAAATCTTAAGGCAGTTATTCATTGCCTTACCATATACTATCGTGTATGTACTACAATGACCAATCACCACTTACCAAGAGATGCAAATAAAGCATTTGCTTTGACTTTATCACCGAATTGCAGGAAAGAGCAGCACAGTAGGAACACACACAGAATCTAAATAATGCCCAGCCAAGCAATAAACCGTAAGAGACAAAAAGGCTTAATATCATATAATATATTATAAGCCAACTATATTTCAAACCAAACAATGCAGGGGAGGCACAATACGCACAGACCAGAAAATATTTAAACCAATGCTCAGTCAAACGAAAATTCAAGAAGACAAATATCTTAATATAATATAATTTAATTAATCCCACCACTACTGTCAAGCATCAAAACAACTTTATACAATAGTTGGAAAAATATCTCAGACACAGAGCAAATATGACAAAGGCAAAACACTTTATCGACAATTGGTTTACTCTACACAAAATTTTCTCAAACAATTGGTTTACTCTACGCTAACATGCACGGGGAAACTATTTTGTATAAAGATGAAACATTAAATTACTTATGAAAAATAAAAATCAAACTTAAATTTAAAATAAAATGAAGAATTAAATCTTAAATATCCTCAACTATCCATAAAATGTATGAAACATACAATCTTAAGGCAGTTATTCATTGCCTTACCATATACTGTCGTGTATACAATGACCAATCACCACTTACCAAGAGATGCAAATAAAACATTTGCTTTGACTTCATCACCGAATTGCAGGAAAAAAGCAGCATAGTATGAACACACTACAGAATCTAAATAATGCCCAGCCAAGCGATAAACCGTTAGAGACAAAAGGGCTTAATATCATATAATATATTATAAGCCAATTGTATTTCAAAACCAAACAATGCAGCGCAGGCACAATACGCACAGACCAGTAAATATATAGACCAATGCCTTTCAATCAAACAAAAGATTCTTAACAAGAAA